>NW_026884449.1:0-5485 GCF_032173495.1 Musca vetustissima | reverse complement strand
CGCCTTGTTGGCTACTTGAAAAAATATTCTTCGCCTTGTTGGCTACTTGAAAAAATATTCTTTAAAAAATCCACGCCTTGTTGGCTACTTGAAAAAATATTCTTTAAAAAATCCACGCCTTGTTGGCTACTTGAAAAAATATTCTTTAAAAAATCCACGCCTTGTTGGCTACTTGAAAAAATATTCTTTAAAAAATCCACGCCTTGTTGGCTACTTGTTGAAAAAATATTCTTTAAAAAATCCACGCCTTGTTGGCTACTTGAAAAAATATTCTTTAAAAAATCCACGCCTTGTTGGCTACTTGAAAAAATATTCTTTAAAAAATCCACGCCTTGTTGGCTACTTGAAAAAATATTCTTTAAAAAATCCACGCCTTGTTGGCTACTTGAAAAAATATTCTTTAAAAAATCCACGCCTTGTTGGCTGGATACTTGAAAAAAATAGAAAAAAATAATATTTAAAAAATCCACGTCTTGTTGGCTACTTGAAAAAATATTCTTTAAAAAATCCACGCCTTGTTGGCTACTTGAAAAAATATTCTTTAAAAAATCCACGCCTTGTTGGCTACTTGAAAAAATATTCTTTAAAAAATCCACGCCTTGTTGGCTACTTGAAAAAATATTCTTTAAAAAATCCACGCCTTGTTGGCTACTTGAAAAAATATTTTTAAAAAATCCACGCCTTGTTGTTGAGGTCTGCAAAAAAATATTTTTAAAAAATCCACGCCTTGTTGGCTACTTGAAAAAATATTTTTAAAAAATCCACGCCTTGTTGGCTACTTGAAAAAATATTCTTTAAAAAATCCACGCCTTGTTGGCTACTTGAAAAAATATTCTTTAAAAAATCCACGCCTTGTTGGCTACTTGAAAAAATATTCTTTAAAAAATCCACGCCTTGTTGGCTACTTGAAAAAATATTCTTTAAAAAATCCACGCCTTGTTGGCTACTTGAAAAAATATTCTTTAAAAAATCCACGCCTTGTTGGCTACTTGAAAAAATATTCTTTAAAAAATCCACGCCTTGTTGGCTACTTGAAAAAATATTCTTTAAAAAATCCACGCCTTGTTGGCTACTTGAAAAAAATATTCTTTAAAAAATCCACGCCTTGTTCGCTACTTGAAAAAATATTCTTTAAAAAATCCACGCCTTGTTGGCTACTTGAAAAAATATTCTTTAAAAAATCCACGCCTTGTTGGCTACTTGAAAAATACAAAAATATCGATTTATACCTCTTTCATTCTTAAACCGGAAATATCCCTTTTGTCCTTGTTGTTGTTGGTGCTAATTAAGTTATAAACCCTTAAGGATTGTTTTGACATTTTGTGTAAAGTGTTAACCAGTCTATAATTATACATAATTAGTTAATTGTCTGTTTACTGTCCCAACTACCAAATAATTTTTTAATTGAAGGTAATTTTATGCAATTTTAATGAGGCAAGTGTAAACAAAAGGACACCACCGTGGCAAGGAAGTGTATTAATTTTTTGGCAGACTCGGAAGGTAAAGGAGTCCAAAACAGAGAAAAGGCAAAAGAAACATTTGGAATTCGAATTTTGAAGCTGAAAATAAATTTCGGACAATGGCCGAAGTGGAGCGTTACTTTGAAGATTTTGTAAATCTTCCCTGTGTGTTGCTGAGGACTCTGGGTTATGATTTCCTGGATTTATCCCGTCCAAGACTTACCCGATGGCTTATGAGGCTGTACTTCTTTCTAACACTGATCTGCTGTTTGTATTGTACATATTTTGTGGCCGATGAAACTTTGGCGGAAATCGTAAACGGAGCCAATAATTTACCCTTGCTCATCCGCCTCATCAATGACTTCAATTACAATGCCATTGGAATATTGAAAAGTTTCTATTTCCTTCGGAATATTAAAGCCCATAAAATGCTGTATAAGAAATTCCGTGAAATTTTCCCCACCTCCATTGAGGATCGTTTTGCCTATCGGGTGAATGAGAGCTATTGGCCCAAATGGATTACAACAATTTTGTATTTATATTTCTGTGCCACAGCCTTGATCCTGTTTTCACCACTGGTGGAGACCATTTTGGAATATTTTGTGGCCTTGGTAAAGGTGGGCTACGCCAATGCCGAATTTGGTTATCATAAACTGTATGAGGAACAATCTTATGTCGTTGATCATCGTAATCCATTGGGCTATGTGGTGATTTATTCCATGGAGGTTATGAACAGTCATTATGCGATTGTCTTCAATATTTGTCCTGACATTTGGCTCGTGGCCTATGCCATTCAGTTGTGCATGCATTTCGATTATATTATTAGGAATTTGGAAGAATATGAACCCATGGAGGGAAGATCCGCAAAGGATATGAAGATTATGGCCGAGTTGGTGCGGAAACATCAGATTTTATTGGAGTAAGTATAATAAAATAGTTTTCCAAGGACTATTAAGGCTTGGAAGTTTTTACAGAAGATTTTTTTGAAGGTCTATAAGAGGTGTGGATTTATTAAAGAATATTTTTTCAAGGACCAATACAGGCGTGGATTTATTAATGAATATTTTTTCAAGGACCAACTGAGGCGTGGATTTATAAAAGAATATTTTTCAAGGGCCAACTGAGGCGTGGATTTATAAAAGAATATTTTTTCATAAACTACAGGCGTGGATTTATAAAAGAATATTTTTTCATAAACTACAGGCGTGGATTTATAAAAGAATATTTTTTCATAAACTACAGGCGTGGATTTATAAAAGAATATTTTTTCATAAACTACAGGCGTGGATTTATAAAAGAATATTTTTTCAAGGACCAATACATGCGTGGATTTATAAAAGAATATTTTTTCAAGGACCAATACAGGCGTGGATTTATAAAAGAATATTTTTTCAAGGACCAATACAGGCGTGGATTTATTAAAGAATATTTTTTCAAGGACCAATACAGGCGTGGATTTATTAAAGAATATTTTTTCAAGGACCAATACAGGCTTGGATTTATTAAATATTTTTCCGGGACCAATACAGGCGTGGATTTATTAAAGAATATTTTTTCAAGGACCAATACAGGCGTGGATTTATTAAAGAATATTTTTTCAAGGACCAATACAGGCGTGGATTTATTAAAGAATATTTTTTCAAGGACCAATACAGGCGTGGATTTATTAAAGAATATTTTTTCAAGGACCAATACAGGCGTGGATTTATTAAAGAATATTTTTTCAAGGACCAATACAGGCGTGGATTTATTAAAGAATATTTTTTCAAGGACCAATACAGGCGTGGATTTATTAAAGAATATTTTTTCAAGGACCAATACAGGCGTGGATTTATTAAAGAATATTTTTTCAAGGACCAATACAGGCGTGGATTTATTAAAGAATATTTTTTCAAGGACCAATACAAGGACCAATACAGTGGATTTATTAAAGAATATTTTTTCAAGGACCAATACAGGCGTGGATTTATTAAAGAATATTTTTTCAAGGACCAATACAGGCGTGGATTTATTAAAGAATATTTTTTCAAGGACCAATACAGGCGTGGATTTATTAAAGAATATTTTTTCAAGGACCAATACAGGCGTGGATTTATTAAAGAATATTTTTTCAAGGACCAATACAGGCGTGGATTTATTAAAGAATATTTTTTCAAGGACCAATACAGGCGTGGATTTATTAAAGAATATTTTTTCAAGGACCAATACAGGCGTGGATTTATTAAAGAATATTTTTTCAAGGACCAATACAGGCGTGGATTTATTAAAGAATATTTTTTCAAGGACCAATACAGGCGTGGATTTATTAAAGAATATTTTTTCAAGGACCAATACAGGCGTGGATTTATTAAAGAATATTTTTTCAAGGACCAATACAGGCGTGGATTTATTAAAGAATATTTTTTCAAGGACCAATACAGGCGTGGATTTATTAAAGAATATTTTTTCAAGGACCAATACAGGCGTGGATTTATTAAAGAATATTTTTTCAAGGACCAATACAGGCGTGGATTTATTAAAGAATATTTTTTCAAGGACCAATACAGGCGTGGATTTATTAAAGAATATTTTTTCAAGGACCAATACAGGCGTGGATTTATTAAAGAATATTTTTTCAAGGACCAATACAGGCGTGGATTTATTAAAGAATATTTTTTCAAGGACCAATACAGGCGTGGATTTATTAAAGAATATTTTTTCAAGGACCAATACAGGCGTGGATTTATTAAAGAATATTTTTTCAAGGACCAATACAGGCGTGGATTTATTAAAGAATATTTTTTCAAGGACCAATACAGGCGTGGATTTATTAAAGAATATTTTTTCAAGGACCAATACAGGCGTGGATTTATTAAAGAATATTTTTTCAAGGACCAATACAGGCGTGGATTTATTAAAGAATATTTTTTCAAGGACCAATACAGGCGTGGATTTGATTAAAGAATATTTTTTCAAGCCAATACAGGCGTGGATTTATTAAAGAATATTTTTTCAAGGACCAATACAGGCGTGGATTTATTAAAGAATATTTTTTCAAGGACCAATACAGGCGTGGATTTATTAAAGAATATTTTTTCAAGGACCAATACAGGCGTGGATTTATTAAAGAATATTTTTTCAAGGACCAATACAGGCCTGGATTTATTAAAGAATATTTTTTTCAGGGACCCATACAGGCGTGGGTTTATTAAAGAATATTTTTTCAAGGAACAATACAGGCCTGGATTTATTAAAAAATATTTTTCAAGGACCAATACAGGCGTGGATTTATTAATAGGTGTGGATTTTTTAAAGAATATTTTTTCAAGGACCAATACAGGCGTGGATTCATTAATAGGTGTGCATTTTTTAAAGAATATTTTTTCAAGGACCAATACAGGCGTGGATTTATTAAAGAATATTTTTTCAAGGACCAATACAGGCGTGGATTTATTAAAGAATATTTTTTCAAGGACCAATACAGGCGTGGATTTATTAAAGAATATTTTTTCAAGGACCAATACAGGCGTGGATTTATTAAAGAATATTTTTTCAAGGACCAATACAGGCGTGGATTTATTAAAGAATATTTTTTCAAGGGCCAATACAGGCGTGGATTTATTAAAGAATATTTTTTCAAGGACCAATACAGGCGTGGATTTATTAAAGAATATTTTTTCAAGGACCAATACTGGCGTGGATTTATTAAAGAATATTTTTTCAAGGACCAATACAGGCGTGGATTTATTAAAGAATATTTTTTCAAGGACCAATACAGGCGTGGATTTATTAAAGAATATTTTTTCAAGGACCAATACAGGCGTGGATTTATTAAAGAATATTTTTTCAAGGACCAATACAGGCGTGGATTTTGGATTTAAGAAATATATTTTTATTTCCAGGATAGCTGATGACGTACAGGAAATCTTCAGTTTACTTGTCCTGGTTATGTTATTCTCAACAGTGGCAACTCTGTTTTGTGCCGCCGTTTATGTTTTAACCCAGGGCATAAATAAGGCGGTTCTGGGATATTTGGCATTTTTACC
>NW_026884448.1:0-5482 GCF_032173495.1 Musca vetustissima | reverse complement strand
GTAAATTCCCTTGAATTCGGTTCATGGTAAATGTACACCATGTAATCAATGGATGTCTGATTGAGATTAAATTTGAAACCGAACAACATACCAAATAGCGTGTGTCAGGTTTGCTTTAAATCGATTTACAAAATTACGCATAGGTTGCAGAATGACATGTGTAGGGATTGATGTTAGTCGGTTTAGATATAGATAAATTTCACATATTAAGTTCGTTCAATTTCATGTCAATGTTCCTTCAAAATAGCGACGTCTGTTATGATACATATTTAGAATATACCCAAAGTGGTGAAGGGTATCATATAGTCGGCCCAGTCCGAATTTACTGCTTTCCTTACTTTTTTTTCAGTTTGTGAAAACATGTTTACTTTGGAAAAAATGTTATTTGGCTTAAAAAACACCGAAGTGGATAGTGTGAATTTTAATTATAAATCGTTTGATCATCTAGAAGACACGTTAAAAGTCGGAGACTGGGATATGATAAATTTAGATACATCTTTAACTTTTATTCGGTGATCCTATTACTGCTTTTCAATGGATACTTCTACATTGATGGAAGATAACAAAACCATCCATCTAAGTCGTTCTGTCCATTATTTTAATGTCAATTTTTTCAAACCAGAAGCTTTGGGTTTTGTTCTAATAATCATAATCCCTCATCCTTCAAAATATTCCTAGATCAGTGCAAAATTATTGTTGTACATCAACTGTTTTAGTGGGGAAAGTTTGGAACACTTTGCGTAGAATTTTTGCATCTAATTTATATTTAACGCAACGTGTAAAGTTAGCACTGGCAAATGCTCTTATATGGACTTGGAGCAGGCATGCTCACCCATATACGCTACCGTAACTGAGGGTCAATGGGTAAACACATTTTCTCTTTCTTTCTCTTTACGTCAGTCGTTTTTAATGGTGAATTCTCAGTTACGCTCGCACACACTTGCTCTCAATTTAATTTTGCCCAACACTGACTTGGAGTGTATTCGGGATCCATTGATTTGCATGTTAATAAGCTAAAGCGAATTATTAATACCATAACACGCTTTATTTATAATTACGTAGTGACAATCACATGTCGGAATATGTTACTCGCTTTCTTGGATGTTCTTTTGAAAGATTTATTCACTATATATATTACCGTGGACCCTTAAGGATGTTATTATTATATTTTGATACCTCGAATTTGGAATAATTGCGCGATGTTGGAATGCACTGCCACTTGAGTTACGGTTTTTTCTCATAGCAATAATGCTATAGGTTTAAAAATTCTAAGTCAGTTACACATTCCATCGTAAAAATTACTATATTATGGATTTACTTTTTTGGGCTTTTGGCAGGGGCAGCGAAGTGCCACGGGTCCAGCTAGTTTTTATATAAAAATTGGGTTTTTGGGACGTCTTAGTGTAGGAAAACACCACAGTGTCGGGTTTCTCTTTCTCCGGCTCGCTAGTTCTCCAATCTTTTTATATAAGTTACTCTTTTAGTTAGAAATTATTTCAAATGCAAAACTTTTTATATCCGTATATATTCTACAAATAGAAGCCTTAATCATAGATAGTAGACATTCCATAGCTGTTCTATAAAAATAAAACCTTTTATCGCTTATCCATAGAATCGAAGTCCCTTTATAACATCTGGTGGTACGATACCCCATACTAGACTGGGGCAAGGATTTAATGTCTATGTACATTAGTTTGTAACATGAACAAATAAAACAAGTGAAATAAAGCGTTAAGTTCGGCCGGGACGATCATTGGATACTCTCCACCATAGATGACAGGTACTTGAAATGAAAATATAGGGAACATACCAAAGAGTGGACATATACCCACAATTTTACAAACCGATTTATGTAAACCATAATACAAAACCAAATACAAATTTCAGCAATTTGTAATAGAAAATTTTCCAAAAAACCCCAAAAAGTGGACCTACATTGCCGACGCATAGTAGGGTGGAACATGTGTATAAAATCCCAATATTACTGAGATTTAGAGGGCACAGTTATATGAGCTGTTGGATCAATATGAACATTTTCTTTACAGACAAATATATGCGTACGTCCCTGGAGGCTATACCTATAGCGGGACCAATATCGATTGCCCCATGTAGGAATTACCGATCATTTGTAGTTACCATTATAAAATGTGCTATGCCTAATTGAGGACTGATATTACTCAATTTCGAAACTAACAATTTACATCACAATAACTTACTTTACTCTTAACATTAAAAATACCAAAAATCGGTACATATAACTTTACGATCTAATTTTTTTCGAGATATTCTCCGAAGGTAGAATGATTACAACAGAGTCTTAGAACCAAACCCAAATTTTAATATATTAATATAAACCAGAAAGGAAAGTACTAAAGTCGGACTGGGTCGACTATATGATACCCTTCACCACTTTGGGTATATTCTACAAACTGTCCGAGGGTTAAAATGAAAATTGATTTCTTTTTCTAAACTCTATGCCTTTATATGATTTTAACTACAAACTTTTAGATTTTTATTCCGACAAAAATGTTTTTGACACTGAAAGGGTTAACACATATACATTAATTCAGAACGGTATGCCATATTTCGTGCAAATCGAAAGACATATCGTTAGCTAAAATGCAAAAAGGCGTAACTAACAAAAACATAATTGTGTAGGAGAAGCAAAAAACTGTTTTGAATGAAAACTATAAACATGTCATTTGAAATGAAAAAGTATGTCCGGCAGGGTGATATTGCATATGACGAATTTTAGACTATAAATGTTTTAACAAATTTAGTTATTTAGTTTAATGGCAGTCATAACAATTAAGTAAAAACGTGAATTTGTTGTTAGTTACGCCTTTTTGCATTTATCAAATAAACCCACTTGTAGTTACGTCTTTTTGTTTTTTGTTAATAGAAGCTCCTTTTTTGACCGCAGACGTGTAAAACTTTGTCAACACATTGACATTCACAATATTCATTCAAAAAGTCACTTTTCAATTTTTTGTTAGTTACGCCTTTTTGCATTTTAGCTGACGATATAGAGACTTTGGTACACCATTTACATTAAATCGGACGAAACTATATATGGTAGCTGTATCTAAATCTGAACCTACTTTCGCGAAACTTAGCACACACCATTTTAGACTCAATTCGGTACTCTATGCCAAATTTTGTGCAAATCGAAAGATATATAGGAACTTTGGTGCACCATTTCTATTAAATCGGACGAAAATATATCTCAATCTGAACCGATTTTTCCCCAATTTCAATAAGGTATGTCCTTGGGTCAAATAAATGAGAACCGATTTTCGGGAAACTTAACACACATCATTTTAGACCTAATTCATTATGCTATGCCAAATTGCGTGCAAATCGACAGATATATAGGGACTTTGGTGCACCATTTCTATTAAATCGGACGAAAATATATCTCAATCTGAACCGATTTTCAAGAAACTTAACACACATCATTCTAGACCTAATTCATTACGCTATTCCAAATTTCGTGCAAATCGAAAGATATATAGGGACTTTTGTACACTATTTACCTTAAATCGGCGAAAATATATATGGGAGCTATATCTAAATCTGAACCGGTTTTTCCCAATTTCAATAGGGTTCGTCCTTGGGCCAATTAAGTGACCTGTGCCAAATTTCATTCAAATCGGATCATAAATGCGACCTGTACTTTGTTAACAAAAACACATGGACGGACGGACAAACGGACATGCATAAATCGACTCAGAAAGTGATTCTATGATAATCTCAAAATGAACCATGGGTCTATCTCGATTATTTTTGCCTGTTACAAATATATGCACAAAGACATAATACCCTGTACCACAGTGAAGGGTATAAAAAGAAAATACTATGTTGATTAAGCCAAGTCCTCCTACTTTGTTTTGACATAGCAATCACTTTAATGTCCAGCACCAAGTGTTAATTGACATTAAGGATTCTTGAAGGATGTCTTAGCATTGTCCCCATATAAATTTCCCGACCTACTTTCAGTGTTTTAAAGGTTTTATCACCATCTATTTTATCTGCCGAGTGAAAAACATCTTTGCAGAAATGTTTCCCACAGGTTCATGTTTTGGCGTAGCCTTTTGCTGTGCATAAAAAACTGTGAACGTATTTATTTTTTGGTAATGACCTTTCCTACTGTTTTTGTAAATGGATCAAATGGACCAACAACTTTATTTTTGCCTGTTTTTCTGGTCGCTATAATTATGACCACAACGCTACGAAATTTTATATGAAGAAGGAGATTTAGAACAAACATGACTGTTTTGAAGAAGATCGATTAATCTTCAGAGTCTCAAATGGACCAATACTTGCTTGTGTATATAAACAAAAATTGAATGTTAGGGTCTGCCCCATCCGACTATACTACTCCACTGGTTTTATATTGAATTCACATAAATATTCTTTATTTCATTGCATTAATTTTAAGATAACATGCTCATGTTCTCAAGAACACAATTTAATTAATGGATTCACATACACTAATGGCATTTTCCACAGTTATACTGACAGGTACTAGAAATGAAAATATAGGATAATTATACCCTCAACCGTATGGCTAATGAGAGTGTATACACTTTATCACGGTGAAAATGTGTCTCATCGAAATATTGGTTCTAGACCCCATGATTCCGTTTCAGAAACTTTAGATTTCATCCAAACTTTGCCCATCTTATTATTTCTTCCACCTTTAGTTCACATTCGAAGATGGGGAATATCGGTCCACTCCTTCTGGAACCTCCACACAGGGGCAAGGTCTAAATGCGGCTATAGTTGATTGTCGAACCTTACGTTCTAATTATTTATCTCGCTATGCTCCGCAGGTGAAATTATTACAACAGAGTCCTAGAACCAAACACGGAACAAATCAGATACCCCAAAAAGGGGGCGAATATTAATAATTTTTGGTGGAAGGATTTGTAACATATACGACTACGAAATACCAAATTGCCGCGAATTCGGTTAAAAAACGCGCTTAAGAACCCCAAAATACCGAAAATTGGGGGTACACTTATATGAGGGCTATCCCAAAAAATAAACCTATGTTCATAATTTTTTGTGGAGAGATTTGGAATCTATTAAGAACTCCAAATACTAAATTACAGCTATTTCGGCGGAAAAATACGATCAAACCCCCATAACAATTAGGAGGTACCGTTATATGGGGGCTACCAGAAAAAGTGGATCTATATTTATAATTTTTTGTGGAGACATTTAATACCCAATAAGAACCCAATGTAGGAAATTTCAGCAAATTCGGTGGAAAACGCGCTCAAGAACATGGCTATATCGTCATAGAATTATGCGCTGATCAAGAATATATATACTTTATAGGGTCGGAAATGATTATTTCGATGAGTTAAAAACGGAAAAACAAAATTAATATACCCTCCATATTATGGTGGAGGGTATAAAAACCAAATGGATACTTTTGATTCCTCTTTCAGCTCATAAACAACCTGAAATGTTT
>NW_026884447.1:0-5556 GCF_032173495.1 Musca vetustissima | reverse complement strand
TAAATTTTCTTAAAAATCTACGCTTATATCCGCAATAGTTCTTAAAAAAATTATTTTAGAAAATCGAAACTCACAGTCTTTCAAAAATATTTAGTCTTTCAACTAAATCATGCTCCTAGCTGAATCTGCTACTCTACTTGGATTTTCTCTCGCCACTGTGTCTTCTATCTATAGAACATATCGAAATCATAGTATAAATATATTCCACAAAATATTCTTAGCATATTTTGCTTTTTAACTATTATTTTGATTTTGCAATCTGCTGCACAATAATAACATGGATCCTATGGTGCATGATTTTTTTTTTTCTTCTGTAGATTTTAGTTTTGGAAACTTGTTGCAACATAGGCAATTACATTGTGTCGCATCATTGTCAGACACACACAGACAATTACAAATCATGTAAAGGTCAAGGTTACACAGTGATTGTGATTTTGGTTGGCATCTCCATTTTAAGATTTGCTGGCATTGTTTTTTTTGCAAATTTAAAAATTTTCTAAATTTTCTAGAAGCTTTCAACATTTTTAGATTAAAAATAAAAAAACTATTAATATAATATGTGGGCTATCTAGCAACAAATTCCTATGGGCAATTTCATTAAGCACCTAATTTAAATATCTAAATAAATAACACCTTCCCCCAAAAATAAAGAAATTAACAAGATTTAGGTATTAATATTTCAAATTATGAGTTAATGATGATGATTACCACCTTCACCGGAAGATTGTATAAAAAAAAACAAACAAAAAATAAATAAATAAAAAAATAAATAAATTTGATTACACATATATATATATATATATATATATATGAATATTTTGAATAGAGTGTGAAAATTTTTAAAAAACAACTAAACACCCGTTCCACAAAAACTCCAAACGAACAACAACAACTTTTAATAAAAAAATAACAAAAACAACAACGTCTCATCCTCCCCAAAGAGAAATACACAAATCAAAATTTAATACCAAAGCTCGATTAACCATAACAAATTGTTGAAACCTCCTACCGCCATACATCCTCCCTCTCTGGTGCTTCAAAATTGATTTCATTCAATGAAAGAAAAAAGAAACATCATTGGATAATAACGATCGATCGATCGATGGCCCCAATACATACAAGAAGAAGAAGATGGATGAATGAATAAATGTATGACTTGAAAAAACGACGTCCATTAGTTTTTTTATTTTTTTTATTTGGTAACATTGATTGTAATTCAGATTATATTTGACAGTTCGTAATTAAATAATGGAGTTTGATGTTAATTTATCCAGACATATCGAAGCGGGTTTTTTTATTGTGCAGCAGTGGCATAATAAACCCCAATTTCAATCGATCTTCTACGATTATCTTTTGTTTTTATCAACATGTTTGAGTGTTTGGGTTTCTATATGTGGTCTATGGAGAATATTCAACGATGTTAAGCAATTCATAAAATCGGGATTAGCTTTTTTATTTAACAATTTTATTTAACGACTTTTTAAATAATTTTGTTTAAGAACTAACCAAACGTGTGGGTATGTTGAAAAACAACTGTATTTAAGGACTATTCAAGCTAAATTTTTTTGAAGGCCTATTCACGCCTATAGCTTGTATTTAATAACTATCTAAATTAAAAGTGCGCATTATAAAAAATATCCAAAGGCTATTCAACATATAAACATGTTTTTTTTTTCTTAAATGCAGGCGTTGTTTTTTTTTAATTGTATTTATGGACTTGGACTTTTAGAGGTCTTTCCAAGCTATAAGTGAGTTTTTTTAATGGAACAATTCAACTAATAAACGGCCATTTTTAAAGAAATTTATTAAAGGATTGTCCAGACTATAAACTTGGATTTTGTAAAGAATTTTATTTAAGGACTCTTCCAGCTATATGTGTCGATTTTTTAGAATTTGTTGGAATTTTTTTAAGAATTTTTTGAAATGACTATTGAAGCTATACTCTTGGATATTTTAAAGGAGTTTTGTTTTCTAAAAACTATCCAAGCAACACTCGTGAATATTTTTAACAGTTTTATTTAAAAACTATACTGTGTGCCAATATGTGCCAACTATAGAGGAATAAGCCTCCTTCCCATCGCATATAAAGTGCTATACAGTGTGCTGTGTGAACGATTGAAGCCAATGGTCAATGACATCATCGGACCATACCAATGCGGCTTCAGACCTGGCAAATCCACCATTGACCAGATTTTCACTCTGCGCCAAATCCTGGAAAAGACCCACGAAAAACACATCGACACATACCACCTATTTGTCGACTATAAAGCCGCATTCGACAGCCCTATCCGTTCAGAGGTGTTTAAAGCCATGTCTGCGTTCGTCATTCCTGCAAAATTAATACGGCTATGCAGGATAACTTTAAGTGGCACAAGGTCAGCAGTTAAAGTAGGAAAGGACCTATCGGATCCCTTCAATACCGAACGAGGATTCAGACAAGGTGACAGTTTGTCGTGTGATCTTTTTAACATCCTACTTGGAAAAGGTCATACGAGACGCAAAGGTGAACAGAAATGGCACTCTGTACACCAAACAACACATGTTACTCGCCTACGCCGATGACATTGATATAATGGGTCGAACATTGCGAGCGGTAACAGCCACCTTTGAACAAATTGAAAACGAGTCTGCCAAAGTGGATCTGGCAGTAAACGGCGAGAAGACCAAGCTGATGGTATCAAACCGCAAGACGACCAGTAGACTCGGACCAACTGTGGAACTTGAGAACTACAACTTCGAGGTAGTTAAAGACTTTATATACCTTGGTACCGCCATAAATAAAACGAATGACATCAGTTTTGAAATTCTCCGAAAGATCTACGGGCCGATCTGCGTCGACGGTGAATATCGGCGTCGAATGAACCACGAGCTTTACAATTTATACGCGGACTTCGACATAGTCAGTCATATTGAGCTGCAGCGACTACGATGGCTAGGCCATGTTATGCGGATGAATGAAAATGCCCCAGCTCAAAAGGCATATAAAAATGAGCCTACTGATGGTTTTCGTAGAAGGGGAAGGCCACGAGTTAGATGGAAAGACCAAGTAGAAAACAAAATCTTGGAACGTGGTCTTCCAAATTGGTGGAATTGCGCACAAGACCGACGCGCTTGGAAATCTTTATTAAGCTCGGCTTATGGAACAACCGTTCTGTAACAAGCCAGCTAAGTAAGTAAGTAATCCTGGCTAAAAGAGTGATTTTTTAAAATAATTTTATTTAATGACTATCCAAGATTTACCAATTTTTTATGAATTATTTTAAGGATTATCCAAACAATATTCGTAAAAATTTTGAATAATTATATTTAAAGACTATCCAAGCTATCCATGGGTTTTTAAACAATTTAAATTATTTTCTGCATTTTAAAGTCCTTTCAAGGGACCTCAAGAATGAATACATTGTGAAAGAACTTCTAATGACCTGCATGATCTGCATTAAACATCTTCCAGGTTTTTGCGAGGATTTGTTAAAGGACATTCGGAAGATTGTATATTTTTAAAAACAATGCCTTGTGGAACGGCTTTTTAAAGAGTTTTCTTGAAGGACATTGGGATCAATAAGTATGTATTTTTTATTGAATTGTCTTGAGGGAGGTTCGGAGTATAAACGAAGACTGTTCAATGAATTATCTTGGAAGACATTCAGAACAATAATTGTAGAATTTAATTTTATAACTTTGGAGAACGTTCAGAGCAATAAAAATACACTTTGGTTTCTTTAAAGATTTGCTTGAATGACTTTAGGGCCAATAAGTATGGGTTTTTACAGGTGTTGTCTGGAAAGACAATTATAGTGCATTTTCTAAAGAATTTTCTTGAAGGATTTTCCGGCCTGAACAAAAGGCCTAGATTTTTGTGAGTTTTTTTAACGATTATTTTTAAGGATTCTCCAAAAAAGCGCTTCTTGTTTTTCTTTTTTTTTTGTAATGATAATGATTTCTTGAATTTAATTTTGTTAAATGACTTCAGGACTAATAATCATGATTTTTTATAGAATTTTCTTAAAGGACTTCAGGACCAATAAGCGTGGATTTTTTAAAGAATTTTCTTGAAGGACTTCAGGATCAGTAAGGTTGGAATTTTTAAAGAATTTTTTGAAGGACTTCAAGACCAATAAGCGTGGATTTTGTAAAGAATTTTCTTGAAGGACTTCAGGACCAATAAGCATGGATTTTTGAAAGGATGTTCTTGAAGGACTTTAGGACAAATAAGCGTGGATTTTTTAAAGAATTTTCTTGGAAAACTTCAGGACCAATAAGCGTGGATTTTTTTAAAGAATTTTCTTGGAGAACTTCAGGACCAATAAGCGTGGATTTTTTTTAAAGATTTTTTTAATTTAATTTTACCTTACCCCTCGGCAAACAATGCCATACATTCCCCACTAATAAATAGTTGTTTTTTTATAAAAACAACAAACTGGGATTCAGCCTGACTATTTTGCAAAAACAAAATACAAATGGTATCCCAAATAAACCGCCAACACTACTTTTTTTTTTTTTTGAATGACTTTGGATTCAGTGAAAGGAGATGAACTTTTTTAATGGCTTCTGTTGAAGGTCTTTTCGAACAATAAGTGTGGACTTTCTTAAGAATTTTTTAAAGCACTTTCCAAACAAAAAGGGTTGATTTTTTAAATATTTCTCTTAAAGGATTAAACAATCCTTGAATAACTTTCCGAACAATAAGCTTGAATTTTTAACAATTTCCCTTGAATGACTTTCCTAACAATAAGCGTTGATTTCTTAAAGAGTTTTCTTACAGGCATTTCGAAACAATAAGAGTAAATTTTTAAAGAATATTCTTCGGGATTTTTCCAAACAATAGGCATTGATTCTTTAAAGAGTTTTCTTCAAGGATTTGCGAATAATAGTCGTGGATTCTTTAAAGATCTTTTTGATGGAATTTCCCAAAAAAAAAAAAAAACGTTTTTATGAAAAACATTCTATGCAATAAGTGTCGGATTTTTGAAGATTTTTTTAAGGTCTTTCCGAATAATAAGAGTGGATTTCGAAATAAGTTTTCTTGATGGAGTTTCCAAACAATAAGCATGTAATTTCAATGATTTTTTCTTGATAATCTTTGATTATTGAAAGATTTTTCTTGAAGGATTTTTCGAAGGAGCTCGAATAGATCCTTGAAAACCTTGGAGGTTTCTTCCTCTATAAAAGAGACATTGAAGACGTTGGTTTTTTAGAATACTTTTTTCCAAAATATGACGAAATACTTTACGTATTTTATTATGTTATTAGTTGCCATTCTCTTTTATTTTTTATTACTTATATAACTAATTTATTTTTCCGGGCAATTATTTTTTTAATGAAATATTTGCCAATTCCGCAAAATATGGTACACATATATTTGTTATGATGCTTACCTGCAAAAAAAAAAAAATAAAATCAACGTATTATTAAAATGTTATCAACAATTATTGCACATAAACACATATTAAACTAAAATAATAATAATAACATAACACAATTGCTCTTTTCCTTAAAAAAAAAAATAACAACAAAAAATTGGTTTAACAATTGTATCGCACCTCAATATGTCACCTA
>NW_026884446.1:0-56564 GCF_032173495.1 Musca vetustissima | reverse complement strand
AACTACAGGCGTAGATTTCGCTGGCCCTTTTGAAATCAAATCTTTCACAGGTCGATATTGTAAAATCACGAAGGGCTATGTATGTGTATTCGTCTGCATTTCTACGAAAGCAATTCATCTTGAAGCTACATCAGATTTGTCAACGGCAACTTTTTTGGCCGCTTTTCATAGATTTATTTCACGGCGTGGGTGCCCTAGAACTATTTTTTCCGACAATGGTACCAACTTTGTCGGCGCTTCAAAAGAGTTAGATCGAGAATTCAAAATTGTGTGTTCTGGAAAGTCGTGATAGGATTTGTTCTCATTATAACCACCAGCAGCTTTTATGGAAATTCATCCCAGCTGGAGCCCCACATATGGGTGGGCTCTGGGAAGCTGCAGTTAAAAGTTTTAAGGTACATTTTCGCAAACACGCTAGTCACTTTAAATATACATTCGAGGAGTTATCAACGATACTTTCTCGAATTGAAGCCTATTTAAATTCAAGGCCATTGTGTCCTATGAATGATTGTGCAGAAAATCCGATAGCATTAACTCCAGGTCATTTTCTAATAGGGTCTCCTATTCTGGCTCCTGCCGAACCATTAATCGAAGAATCTCCCTTGCATATCGTCAATCGGTATCGTAAATTAAAAGCGCTTACTCAGCAATTCTGCCTCCGGTGGAAAGATGAGTACCTTAAAAGTCTCCATAAACGTTAAAAATGGCAGCATTCCGAGCGCGATATACAAACAGACAATGTTGTAGTAATTCGTCACGAACAATTACCTCCCACCGCGTGGAAATTAGGTCGTGTAACTAATGTTTATCCCGGTACCGACGGTCGCGTTAGAGTAGTCGATATAAAAACGGAAAAAGGGATTGTAAGACGACCAGTAGCCAAGTTGGTCATTCTGACCAATTAAAAATTGTTTAAATTTCTTTAATTCGCAGCCTCTCTATTTTTTCGTAGAATGGAAAATTTAAATGAGATGGTTGCCACTCCTCTGCCTGACTATGAGGTTGAGGACAGAGATGACGATATTATTATGGTTCCGCTCACCGATTTGGACCCCACTCCAGCAAATGAAAACAATGCCGAAGCTGCAGCCGCTGCTCCTCGTAATGAGCTTGCTCCCGCCGAGGTTTTAGTAGTCCAACCTGCTGTGACCGGGATGTCTTCTGAGCCAGCAGCTCCTCTACGGGAGACTGCACCTGCTGGTTTCGATGTACGCTCCTCTGGAAGCGACCCAATGGCGAATGCATGTGAGGGCTCCGCAGGTTCCAGGAAGGTGTGCCATCAGAAGCACCATCTCAGGCATTGTGGTAGCTTTAAGAGGCTGCCACTAAATAAGCGCATCCGGACCGTGGTCAAACTACACGTTTGTTCCAATTGTTTGGGTGCCGGTCACGTGCTCCGGAATTGCCGGACTGCATCAGCATGTGAAGAGTGCAAGGGCAGACACCACACCCTACTTCATCCGTCCGATCCCTCTTCTCCTTCCGCAAGGAATAGTCGTCCGCGTTCCTATAGACGTAAACGTCCGTCCGCTTCTGCTGGTCCGTCCGTTCCACCGACTCCAGTGAACCCCGTCCGTAGTCTGGCAATAGAGCCAATTGTTACGTTGGGCCCTACCATTGTCGCTCAACTTTTCTTGGGTTCACGTCGGGTCCCCGTCCGAGCACTTCTGGACCCATGTGCAGGTAACAGCCGTATATGCAGTTCATTGGTCCAGTCGTTGCGACTACCTTCCATGCCCGTAGGACCCCGATCTATTTTCCCAGATCTCGTTGGGCTCGTCCTACAATTCGTCGACCAAGTTGTTGGTGTCTGCCCGAGTGATGAACCTCACCCACTTGGTTTCTCCCACCGAATCCGCTTCAGCGGACGCAGCTGCACAATTTGAGGGCATGATGCTTGCTGATCCGCAGTTCTTCCGAGCCTCACACATTGCCTTGGTGTTGGGTGCTGAAGTGTACCCAAAAGTGATGAAATCACAAACATATACCACACCGGGAAGCCTATGGGCCCAACTGACCATCTTCGGATGGATTGTGTCGGGTCCATGCCCCATATGAATTCTTTTTGGGTCTTTGCCAGAAAGCTTGCCCGTCCAGAGGTTTTTTGCACAATTTAAAACTTGTTTTTTTGGAAAAAATTAATAAAAAAATGTAATCGAACAAATAGGTTTTATTGTAAATTTTGAATAATTAAATTGCAAAATAGTGAGATGTTACAAGGCCGGCGGCAAATGTTTAATCTAAACCTATTTTTTATTAATTTCATTCCTTTTGTACGTTAGAATTTGACTACCTACTATTTGTATGCATCTTTGTGATTTCCATCACAAATATGCATTGTCAAATTCTAACGAGTGACATTTCGATTAAGCCCCACTTTGCAACTCTCTCGCTTCTCTCGTTGCGTTAAACGTCACTTACTTCTCGTTTTGGATTACGTCCAGCCATCACACAAATTTTGTAAGTTATATTATTTACGATAATATTTCGAATATTCCCAATAAAACCCACTGTCAATATTGACATCAAAATTCTAATTCCCCTTTGTTTTATTTATTTTCATTTTTTTCATTGCTACGCAAACATCAAGAATGTCCCTACAAAATTTCAAGTGAAAATCTCAAGAACACTTGAAAATATAGCCGATTTTTTGTGTCAGCATCATGTGACGGCTAAAGGGCTTCTCAAACTTTAAACGCGTTTTTCTCTTTTGCGAATGGCCGGCACGATAACTAAAATACTAATAATCCAATCGATTCCAAATTTTTACATGTTTCTCTGTGAGTGTATAGCTATCGTATGAACCAGGATAAAGCCAATCGGCGAAGATCTTCCTTATTTTTTAACTTGGTTTTTGGTCAAAAATCGGCGATTTTCCAAAAATATTTTTTCAAAGGTCCTCCATTTTGTTATTTTAGAGCGAAGTCAATAATCCTAGTTCATACGAGAGCCAGACATGTACTCTTTCTAACACCGTTGAAATTTTCGGATTCCGATGTTGCAGTGAGGAGTTATCATGCCCGCCATCAAAAATAAAGACTTTTCTTTAATTACAAAAAAACAATAACAAAAATTGTTTGTAAATTATTTTTCTTCTCTTTTAAATCTTCAAATATATATGTGCAAAGTTACAAACCTTAACAAGCATTGGTATTGATTTACCAGCCCATTGAAAAATAAAATAGAGAATGGTGGTGTTCCCTTAAATCAATTATTAAAATTTGATACAATAGATGTTTTGTTTGAATATTTCCTTCATTGAAAGAAGTTATAAATGGTATATTTGCAGTTAGCAAAAAATAAGCTTGTAATTTTTATATATTTTATATTCGCATGAAAATTTAGCTATCATTTTGAACTGTCGAGGAGTGTTTTTAATGTAAACATTATTCTTAGTCTCGTTTTCTATTGACATTTATATACTATACCTCCACAAATCTGTGAACGAAACAATGTGGCAACATTAAATTAATTATATCACTATTGTTTATTTTAATAAACAACCAATGGAATCAATATTTATAAAGTAAGTCATGGGTTAATAGTATAACAGAGTTCATGGAAAACGAATATTTGTTAAAAAAAACTTGTTTTATTCCCGAAATGAACTGAAGAAAGAATTCCAAAGCACCAAAATTGGAGAGGATGCAAAAACGGCAGAACTGAATAGAACCTTTATACCCATAACAGAAGAACTACAAAAATTTGTTCAAATAAATAGTGAAGTGATACACCATACTGAAAATGATATACATGAAAAAAAAAATATATATATATATACTAGCAAAGTGCCTGCTACTTCGTATGCGGAAAGAGAAAAATAAAAGAAAATAATATTTCATGTGTACTATAGTTCTGAATTCCACTTTTATTCCTACATATAATATCATGTTTATTACCATATAGTACTCCTCATACATATTACACAGATTTAGAATACATCACAATTCCAAATATATATTTACTTACAGGTTCCACATTTAGTTCCATTTAGTACTTTTCGAACACATAAGTACATCTTTTCAAGAATACCTCCGTACCACCATCACTAAATTTAGTACCAAAAACCATTTAGTACTTCCTTCAAACTCTCCGTCATTGACCCACATTCCAAATTTTAGGTTTCCAGCTCTCTCCAAAACCCAAATTTAGTGCATTTTTATTCTATAAATTCGAGTTTCCAAAGTTGTTTCCAGAGCTCAATACTACACTTCAAGAGTCATATAAATTCCAAATCTCAGAATTCAACCACACCCAAATTATTCCAAATTTTTTACCATTTACTAACTTTCATACTCATATTTAAGAATTTCTAAGACTACATCAATCCTACACCCTAACAATAATCTTAATTCAACAAAAGTTCAAAATTTAGTATTTTTTGTATTCATTTTGTACTCATCCTGATTTTAAATTGTAATCGTAAGAACAAATTTAAAAATTCCAGCTCTGTATTTATAATGAACATACAGAGGTGGAATTTTTAAATATGTTCTTACTACCAGATTTGGTACAACTCAGTACTTTTCCTACCCATATTCCAAACATGCCTTTAAATGGTAATTGTGTGTCCAAATTTAAAAATTTCAGATCTGTCTATTTACCTAAAGCCAAATTGTACCAGATTTGGTACCATTCTGTACTTTTCGTATTTATATTCCAAACCTATATCAATCTAACCATAAGTACAATTTCCAAAACTACCTCAGACCAGCTTTATCCGTTCACCAACTTTTCGTAGACATAAAACTTCCTCAATTCCACATATTTGGAATTGAAGAAGTTCCACATATTTCTGTATTTAACAGTAATTTTAGTTTCAATTATAAGTTTTCCATTTCTATACTTCACTGTAATCTAAATTGTACTAAATATAGTACCATTTAGTACACATAATTATGGATTTTCAAAACTACCTCCATGTCTCAACCTACACTACAACTGTAATTTTAATTCCAAATTTTAAGTTTCCGCTCACACAAAACAAATGGTACCATAATTAGTACCATTTAGTGCTTCTCGTATCCATAAGTACGAAATTCCAATACAATCTTAATTCTTTAATTTGCATTACCAAATTTAGTACCATTTAGTACACATAAGGACGAATTTTCAAAACTTCCGACATATCTCAATCCTGCATATCATCCCTATCCGTTCACGCAAAAAAAAAATTTGTAAACTATTTGGTACCATTTAGTACTTTTTGTTTCTATAATTAAGAATTTCCTAAACTACGTCAATCCTACACTCCAAATGCATTTTTACTTTTTCTATTTTTTAAAATTTCTAACAAATTGACCTTTGTCGTTTGATAATTGTCTCTGGCGGACTCAAACATATCTATGGCTGTCAATTTGCAATCTTCATCGCCTTCTATAAAGTATACACTTTCAAATGTACTGCGTACATCGTGCCAATCTTCATCCATTGATTCTACTTTAATTGCTATTAAACAATCTAATAGATCATTTTCAGGAGTGTTATCTATTTTAATGCAAATTTGCAGAAGGTTTTCGGCTTCTTATTCAAATTTAGCATACATTTTTGAAACCATTTGGTAATATTTATTTATTTTAATTTGAAATTTAATTTTTTACTTTTTATATATTTAATATTTTTTAAATTGGTTTATTATTTCTGAATTTCATTATTATTGAATATACGAAACACTTCAACTTTCAATTTATTTTAAAAAATAAAAATAAATGAAGTTATATGAATTTCAAATATGTTTGTTGTGTATATTTCTGTAATCTCAATAAATGTTTATTTTTTTAAATTTAAGAGAAAATTGTACTATGAATTCATAAGAAAATATATTCTGTAATTTGTGTGATTTTATCATTTATACTTTTTATTTGTTCTTATTAATTTTATAATTTTTTAATTTATTTTATGCTATTTTTATAAAGGAATTCAAAACTTGTACTATACTTTTTACGATACGTTACAAATCTTACGTTACATCGCAATAACTACGCAACTTGTAAGGCCACACCAGCTGATCGATAGTCTGTGTAACAAGCAATGACAGTTGAATTCAACATCAACCGACGGACATGCATAATAGACTCAGAAAGTGATTCCATGCATATTCTCAAAAGGAACCATGTGTGTACATGTTCCGATACAGGCGTATGGACTTGTAGTGGTTCTAAATCTACAGAGTAGCTTTAGAGCCGAAAGTATTTGTTGCACAAAGACGAACAACAATAAATATGAATATTAGACAATACAACAAGTATACAGGCGATACTTACGTGTTGCTAATTAGGAACTGGTGGTGGTTTGTAAAAATAAAACACTTATTTAAATATTTAGACGCCGGCGGTCTGAATTATGTTTTCTTTACTTTGTTTGCGGCAAAGTATTTTAGCTTTCTGCTTCTTCTTCCTTAGAGATCTTCTTCTCTGATGATTATTGGTAATCGTTGAGGTACCGATAAATATACTTATCGATGACATAATTGACGGAACCTCAACATGCCGAGCCCCCTGCACGGGTGCAACAATGGATGCGGAGCATTTTGTCATTTATTCTCAATTTGAAACATATTATTCCAACATTCTGCAAAGAACATTTTAAAGAAGAAAATTCACGCCATACTCAATATGCATTAGTAAAATTGACTTTAATTTATTTCTGTTTTACTGTTTATTTTTTTCTTACTAGCTTACTAGCCACCTCTAATGGACTTGTTACATATTTTTTCACCTCAAGTGAATTTAATCTTTCATCAATTTTTATTTTTCGAGGGATCTATGTTATTAAACTTGATCACCTCTTTAGCCACCTCCAGTGGTTTGCTATAATAATTTCTGTTTTAGTGAAATTAAGGAATAAAATTTCATAAATATTTTCAAATGATTATCCACCACTAGTGGACAACTTTTATAATATTGTTGTCACCTTAAGTTACAAGCTCTTCCAAGCGGTTGATTTGCCATTACATCACCCCCAGTAAATGTGTCCTCCACACAATGTTCGTTCTGAATAAATTTCATCGCATTTCTTTCAATTCTCACAATATATACATTACACATACTTGTGCAATCGCCAAATACATGTTTTTTAATATATTTCAATAATTTTACTATTACAAACATCTTTTCAAGTACCAATTCCGACGAAAGGACTTATATTTCACATCTCACATTTGCTCATTCAATTTATTACATTATTGCTGGTGTGGCACTTTAAATTTTTTTTGGCTTATAAAAATATTCTTATGTTTTTAATCCGAAATTTGCTTGTCTCTGCCTAGAATTCTCTTACATTTTGTTGTAGGACCATAAATGTACCACCCAATTATTGAATTTTGAGCTATCATACTCCCAAAGATATTTGTTTTAGTTCCATTCAATATTATGGATGGTAATACATCGCTACCAATTAATATCAACCTCAATCGATTTTATGAATCCAGGATCTGCTAGTTTTAAATCACGGATTTCAGTTTGGTCAAATATTGGAATAGATTCAGTCGAATTTTTATTTGTTAGGCTTTTTAATACTAAAGCATTTACGCTTACCATATTGTTTGCATTTCCACACAATTTTATGTTACACGCTTTATTACTATGTGCAACTACTGAACCATTTATTCCGCTAATGTCGAAATTAGACTCACTTGTTTAAACACCAATTCGGTTTGCCATTTTGCTAGTTATAAATGATTTTTAAATCCTGTATCTAATAAAGCTCTCGCTGTGAAAGTTTTTTCAGTGCACTTTTACAAGCGCTGTTGGTAACAAAACATCATCTAATTGTCAAATTAGATTCTAACCTTGATTTTTGTACTGAAGAATTGGATGTACTTGGCATGTCATCTGTCGTGACATGCGACATTGTTTGTATATTTGCTCCCGACGGAGGACTTTGTAAACCAATTCTTGCTGAGTCGGTACTTGTAGGTAACTGATATGTATTTTCAATATGTAGCTTAGTGTGGTGTTTTTTCTTACAGTATAAACATCTAAGCGCACTGAAACATTCTCTAGATTTATGCCCACTCTTCAAACAATTATTGCACAATATATTTTCCCGAGCAAATTCATTTCTCTGATTTACAGCCATATTGTTAAATCTCGAACAATTTTTGAGAATGTGGTTTTTATTAAACATAACACATCTATTTGTGTAATTAGTTTGTGCATTTTGATGCACAGTAGATGACGTTTGCGTTCTAATGGCATCAAATCGCTCTAGAACTTGATGCCTCTTTCTTAAAAAGTCTTCCATTTTTGACCATTTTGAGAGCTCTGAATGGGATTCGAGCGATTGTTCCCATAATGTTAATGTCTCAACCGGAAGTTTAGTTGAGCACAAATAAATTAAAATTGGATCCCATTGGTCTACTTTTACGTTATGAGCTTTTAAAATAGCTAGAAAGTCGCTAGCTGTCTATTGAATTCTTTTGATTTCCTCACTATTTTCTACCGTTGCTGTCGAAAGGTTAAAAAGAATATTTAACTGGTTGTCCACTAAAACTCTTAAATTTTCATATCGAATCTTCAAAGCTTCCCATGCCAAGGAAAAGTTTTGATCCGATAAGGGGTAACGATCTACAATTCTGCCAGCCTCACCCTTTGTTTTGTTACGCAAATAGTAAAGTTTTTGAGCTGGTTACAGTAAATGGCCGTAAACATATCTCTGAATGTAGGCCATTCTTTATAACATCCATAGAAATCTTGAGTGTCGCAAGGTGGAACTTCAATACAAATATCCGACATATTAAATGCGGTATTTGGGGGATACTGACCTGAATTGTGAAATAGTGAAGGGTCTGTTAAATCGCCTCTAGCGTCAAATGCATGTTATGTTAATATATATTTATTATATTATTTAATATTTTTTAAATTGGTTTATTATTTATGAATTTTATTATTTTTGAATATACGAAACACTTCAACTTTCAATTTATTTAAAAAATAAAAATAAATGAAGTTATATGAATTTCAATTGTGTTTGTTGTGTATATTTCTGTAATCTCAATAAATGTTTATTTTTTAAACTTTAAGAGAAAATTGTACTATGAATTTAGAGTCTTATCGAAACCGTTATGAGAGACAGACGTCTACTTTATTTCGGTGGCGAACCTTACAGTTTTTCGGAATTTACGGACATATTAATATCAATATTACCAACAAGTGTTATTAAAAGTGGCTAATAAGTTATTTAGTTATTAGTTCAACCAAAAACAAACTATTCAAATTAGTTTATTTAAAGAATGAATAAGCAAAATGCTCTGAACTCACATTCTAAAAAACACTTGATGATGTAAATAACGATAGAAAAAGAAAACGCAACAACAACATGGACAACACATCTCTTGGACAACATGGACAACACATTCTTGACCAAGAGAGTGAATTCCAGTGCGATGCAAATGAACTGTTAAAATATAAAGAACACGTGCAAAGCACAGATCAACATCAAAATAATACAACAACTGATAGTCCATCTACATCAGCTGAACCTCCAACAAATTATACCAAACAAAACCAAATGAATTTGAATGTTCAAAACAAAATAGAAAAAATACCCCCAATTAACATTTTTGATGTTAATGCAAATGAATTAATATCCTTTATTAAAAAAGGATTAAAAATTGATGATTTCAAAATAAAAGAAATTACCAACCCTGAAAATAAAATATTATTATATCAAAACACAATGGACAATTTTATCCGTGTAAAATCACATCTTGAAGTGAATGATACCAAATTCTTCACATTTACACCAAAATGTATAAAAACAAAAACAATTCTAATGAAAGGTCTTAATGGGAATAACGACCCTCAGCTTATTTATGATGAACTTTGTAAGTTTAAGATGAATAATCAAAAATTTATTAAAGTTAAACACTATGTGACTAGCAAATTCAAAAGCAATGGACACAAACTCCCAATATTTTTGGTTCAATTAACAGCTGATAGCGATATTCGTCAATTAAAAATATTTCCCAACTACTTCATCGTTTTATATATTGGGAACCATTAAAAAGGCCTGAAATACCTCAATGCAGAAAATGTCAAGGATTTTTTAACAGTGCTGCTAATTGTTTCTTAACAAGAATATGCGTTAAATGCGAAAAAAAATCATGCCCATGGTAAATGTGAATTGGAAACTGTATCAGAAAATGATAGAGATAAGTTATTTTGCGTACTCTGCAAGAAACATGGTCACCCAGCATCGTATAAAGGATGAGAAAAATATAAAGAACTTAAATTGAAAATAAAAACCAAAAAACAAATGATCGCGCCTAATAGAAAACCAAACAATACATACAATGTAAACCCTAATATAAGCTTTGCAAATATTGTTAAAACAAATCATTCCAACATAAATTGTGCTAACGAAAATTCTATAAATAATACTTTATTTGACAATTCCATACTTGTAAATCTTAAAAAGTCAATTGATATGTTATCCAACCAAATAATTAATTTTCAAAAACAATTAAATATACAGACATCAAGAATTGATACACTATTTTCAATTATCGATATATAATAAATGTTTTCAAACGCAAATAATTGTAATATAATCTGTAAAAATTTAAGCATTATACACATTAATGTTAATTCAATAATTAAATTAAGTAGGCGTTATGATCTAGCAAATTTTGTAAATATACACACCCCTGATTTAGTACTACTTAATGAAACAAAATTGAATATCAGACTCAAAAAAACATTTGAAAACTATAACATCGTTAGAAAAGAGAGGTCTATTTCATCTAGAGGAAAAGGTACAGCTATTTTAATAAAAAACAATTTAAAATACAAATCCTTTTACCATCCCTTAAATTATTTAAATGCCTTGAAACCTGTATAATAAAACTAAGTATGTGCTCAAACAAAATATTGTATGTCATATCTGCATATTACCCCGCTGGAAATAACAATAATCTCTTTAAATCTGAGTTACATCGACTTTTTGAAAATCTCCATTTAGATAGTTTAGATAATTATTATATATTAGCCGGGGACTTGAACTCTAAACATACAGATTGGGGAAACCCTATTAACAATACCAAAGGATCAACATTAAAAAGTTGGCTATCTAATAATTAAATCAGATTCAGATCAAAATTATATGCTTCGGTTTCTCCATTTTTTCCCCGCAGCGGCTCAGATCTTGGCGTCTGTATCGCGAATAATAAATTGTACATACATAGGGAAAATAATACTAACAATTGTTTGAAACTTTTAGTTTATTACAGTGACCACAATGTGTTACAAATATTGGCTGCTAGCAACATAAACGAAGATCCATTTACACTCTTAAAACAAAACTACTCACCTTTACTAAATTTTAAAAAAACCAATTGGGATAAATTTAAATAGAAATCTATCCAATTTAGAAATAGATCTTTATTTACAAAAACTTAATGACATAATATTGAATGGTATAAATTTACATGTACCCAAATTTAAAAAATGTGATAGCACAGATATATTTGTTAATAACACCATCAAAAAACTACATTCGGCTAAAAGTAAAATCTTGACCAAAATTAAAAAACACAATAGATTTGAATGCTATGTCCCACCTCACGAATTATTGGTTCTTAAAAATAACTTAAAGCTTATAAAGAAACTTCTACAAGATAATTTTGTCACTTCCGCTAATAAATATTCTGAAAATAAGCTGAAAAATATAACACCAAAAGACCCGTCTACAATGTTCCCCAATGTCAAAAAGTATTTCAAAAATGATTTTAAAATTAATATAAATACAATTAAGATTGATCGAAATAGCATACACCTACTAAATAGAGCCGAGATTAATCCCCTCAATTTATCAATAGATCAATCTTCTTCGAATTTTATAATTAGGGAAGAGGGTGACATCTTAAATATACTAGGTGCGTATTTGGAACATATTCATTCTGCAAAGATAACAGATAGTAACATCCTGTTCATAAAGATGTGGTTGAATGCTTCGCACATCTTTTGGAGACAAAAGAACATTACGAAAGCGTTCCGCATTATCTTGACATATTCAACAATAATAGAAGAGCTAATGAATTTGATGAAAACTTGCCAGAAAGCTATTTCATAACTCGAAATGAAATTAGATACATATTTTCCAAAATTCGAGGGAAATTATCTTCTGGTATAGATAATATACCAAATATTGCGCTTAAGAATACTCCCCCTTCCATAATTTTTGAATATTGCACTCTATTTAACAACATGATCAACAACTCTTATTTCCCAAAAGCATGGAAACTAGCTAAAGTAGTTGTTATTCCTAAGAAAGAAAAGGATATTCAAACCCAAAAAACTTAAGACCAATCAGTCTTCTACCAAATATAAGCAAAATTTTCGAAATTTGCGTAAATAATTTAATTAATGAAATATGTAGCAAAAATAATTTAATATCCGAAAAACAATTTGGCTTCAAATTTAATCATTCAACGACACATGTAGTACAAATAGTTTTATTTTTGGTCCATATTATGCAAACGAGGAATATATTGCTAAAACATTAATAAATGGATTTGTACCACCAGAGGCTTTCTATCATATTTACAGAAGAGCAAATAAAAAAGAGATTGACATCAATATGATTCACAATAATGACATTCGGTTTGATACAAGCATTCCAGAAAGGGATGAACTTGATACTCAAAACTTGTGCTATACTTTTACGAGACGTTACAAATCTTCCGTTACGTCGCAATAACTACGCACCTTGTAAGGCCACACCAGCTCATCGATAGTCTGTGTAACAAGCAATGACAGTTGACGGATCGATCATACATAACAATGAAATATATGACAAGTGTTCGTTTTGTGTTTGTTTTAAAGTAAACAAAACATATGTAACAAAAAAAAATGCAACACAACAAATGTAAAAAATGATGCAGCAAAGTGAGAGTGATGGTTTTTGATAAACGATGTTGGAGTATTTGTGGATTTCAATGTGTTAAACAAATATACACACATAAAATATTCTCTGTGGATACTTCGATTGTGTTTGCTTACAAAAACAAAATACAAAGCCTCCAATTTCACAATGTAAAGTGAATTATTTTCAAAATGATTTAATGGGTTTTTTGAGATTTTTTTTTTGTTTTGGCAAATCAGCCGATTCCTTTTATAAAGGCTTCGAAGGACCATGTACAATTTCCGATACAGGCGTATGGACTTGTAGGGGTTCTAAATCTACAGAGTAGCTTTAGAGCCGAAAGTATTTGTTGCACAAAGACGAACAACAATAAATGTGAATATTAGACAACACAACAAGTATACAGGTGATACTTACGTGTTGCTAATTAGGAACTGGTGGTGGTTTGTAAAAATAAAACACTTATTTAAATATTTAGACGCTGGCGGTCTGAATTATGTTTTCTTTATTAAAACAACAATTCTTTATTTTGTTTGCGGCAAAGTATTTTAGCTTTCTGCTTCTTCTTCCTTAGAGATCTTCTTCTCTGATGATTATTGGTAATCGTTGAGGTACCGATAAATATACTTATCGATGACATAATTGATGGAACCTCAACAATGTGTTTATCTCATATTCTTTTGCCTGTTACAAACATATGCACAAAGGCATAATACCCTGTACCACAGTGTGGTCAAAAGAATCAAACAGATTTCTACTTACCTTCTTAAAATGTATAATTATACCATACTCTGATACATACTTTTATTCCATTGCTAACAACGGATAAACTCTATATAGTAACTACAAATTTTAATTAAAACATATTTTTACCAAACGATTTATTATATGTTTAATATGAGGAAGAGTGCTAAACTATATTATAAAAACCATAGCATTAAAAATCAAATGAATACATAAACATATGTTATTTATTTCTATAAAAATTGAACTTATTTTATAAATTATTATTTAGTGTTCAATCTTAAGTTTTACAGTAAAGATGAATTTTTCTAATTTAGAAAGTTTAAAACTTTTCAACTTTCTTGAAGCAAATCTTGAAAAGAAAAATGAACGATTAAAAACGTTTAATTCCTGGCCCTTGACAACTCCGAAATTGAGCTGGCTGTGATTGGATTTTTTTATGCTGGAGAAAGATATAAGGTAGTGTGCTATTTTTGTGGGGTTGAACTTTGCTGTTGGCAAGGAAGGGACTCCCCAGTTGCCGAACATGCACGTCTGTCAAGTAGCTGTGCTCTGATGAGAAGGAATTTAACCAACAATATAGCAATAAATTCCAGGGAACTAAATAAATTTCTACCTGAAAATAATGTTTATATATGTGGAACACATCGTATTAGAATCACAGACCAAAATCATCTGAACGAAATGTTAAATTCCACTACAGAATAAATTTTACTAGAAGCAATTTACCCAGTAATTTCAGTAATTTCTAAGGATATAACAAAATAGTGGCTTCATTTAACTCTCTATATCTGCACATTGGAGTCTACAAAATTGAGTAAACAATTGCATTACAGAACTAAACCCATTCTTGTAATATTTAATTATATTTATTTCCTCACCTGTGAATATGCTAAAAAATATATAACACATGTTGTAGTAGTTTGGTTTACCATCGATGCATCTTCCAGTTGTATTGTATATAATTTTGTCTAATAGCAGCCAGTTTTTTTATCAATAGTACAATTGATTTGATAGCAAGTTTAGAATATGTTAAACATATATTTCTCACGTTACTTTGTACCATAATTATTAGTATATCATTGAACAGGGTTTAACCATATACAGGACCTTTATAAATATATATAAATTTCTAATAGATAACGAGAGTATATATATATATATATATATCGTTTATTATTTATGATTATATTTACTTCAACAAATATTCTACAGGACACATTTGCTAAAAATAGTAGAATTTCGTTTACCATTGAAATGTGTATATAAACAATAGTTAATTATCGCATATATTTATATTAAGTTTAATTATCCCTGTTAATTTTGGTTTTAACAAATTCTATCATATCGGAACTAAATATCGCATCAATATCACGCTATCATTTCCTCATCGATGAATCTTCATAAGAGCCTATGTTTATAGAAATGGAAAGTTAAACTGAATACGTCTATTACAGGTAAACCCAAACCTAACATTAATTATGATAACCATTTTGCTGTAAATGGGGGAAACTGTTGGTATGTAGAGCTCGATATGGTATGCCTCCCGCTTGATATGTGTAGCCCTTTCTCTGGGCTGAGAATTAAGCTCCAAAATCGTATATTTCATAAAATTATGGAACTGTATGGAGAAATCAAGTGGGATGAAAATCGAAAAATATGTATATGGGCAAGCGGAATGTTTTGTATACAAAACGGAAAGGCAAAAGCTCTAAGGACTACAGCAACACCACCAACATCGATTAAGATGATCATAGGTTTCTGGGTACACATGCATGTTTTTGGTTGAATCTAGAGATCGATGGGCGCCTCCCCAATCATAGAAACAAACACTTGCTGACAAGAGACTTAAGATTAAATCATGCTTCAATGTATAGAACCAAACCCAAAACGCAGAACAAATCAGTTAACAATTTAAATATAAACAAATGAAAAAGCGTTAAATTGGGCTGCCCGAACTTTGTATACCCTCCATCATAGGTACACTGACAGATATTTTAAATGAAAATATAGGGAACATACCAAAAAGTTAACATATAGCGATCATTTTACAAACCGGTTTCAGCAACTTTTATTGAAAAATTGGAAAAATACAATAGGGGGTTTTATGGGGGCTACCAGAAAAAGTGGACCTATATTTATATTTATATCATGAACGCCAAAATACCGAAAATTGGGGGTATCTTTATATGGGAGCTATGCGTATACGTGAACCGATATATCCTATCTTTGAACTTGACCTGCCTGCAGAGAAAAGACAACAATGAACAATTTCAGTACCCTATCTCAATTCCTTCAGAACGTAGCGTGATTGCAACGGACGAACATGGCTAGATCGTCTTAGAATTTTACCTTGATCAAGAATACATGTATTTTATAGGGTCAGAAATTAATATTTCGATGAGTTACAAACGGAATGACAAAATAAATATACCCTCCATACTATAAAAATGGAATATACGTCAAAAAATAGAATAAGGCTGACGGCATACGCCAATAAAAGATAGGACACAATATGATCACACAACAAGAGGAAAATAGAAGGATGACTCGTCAATAAAGGTCAATGTCGTCATTTATGTATAGCAATTAAAATAAAGTAATTTATGTATAGTAATTAATTTCGCTATCATGAACATTCAACATATACTAGAATTGTTTTAAATTAACAATGCCAAGGTGTGCTAATTACGTGTCCCTTTCAAATGTTGACTTGTTTCCTAAATACCATAATATTTCAAAAATTTCCCATGATTAATTTCTATTTTCACCTAACAACGATTTTGACGAAGCCGCTGGAGTCACAAACGATATCAATTTATTCGTTTTTAAAAACTCCCGATGTAACAACGTGTGATGACGTTGGGTCACATTTGAAATAATTGCTCAATTTACTAGTTTATGTCCCGTTACTAAGCAATTAATGCAAGCAGTAAAGTTAGTAGTCAAACAATGTTGTTGTTGCTAGCGACAAACATGCAAGGAATATAACTGTTGTAACAACAACAATATTATTTATAACGAACAAAACAATTGAAATAATAGAGAAGATCGAAAATTTAGTGTTTTGTTGTTTCAAAGAAACCAAACACAGAGAATGTGAACGATTTTTGTGACTATGATATTTCTGAATGTGGTTTTGGTTATAATGCTGCCGTATGCAAACATCCAAATTGGAGTCCAACGATAGGCGGGAAACATACGAAAGGGCTAAAGGTAAGGTCACACTAGGCAATACTACTTTGGCATTAACAATACTTTCAACGGTACCAATGGACACAAAGGTATCGTCACCAGCAATCGCCTTAATTCGAAATACTTCACTTTTGCCTACTATCTCTTGTATTATGCGACCACATCTCTTCAGGTACAGGAGGTATTCTGTGTATTTTTTAATCTCTGGAGCTCCATCAACCTTACACCATTGACAATCACGCACCCACTCACGAACACACGGTGTTTTTCTTTTTTTAACTTTATTTTCTTCATCCAACACAATAATTGACGCTGCTCCTCTTCCATAATTTCTTGGAAAATACCGAGCAAATATTTTTTTGTTTTTTGACAGTTTGATCAAACTGTTTTATTGTGCAAATATTTGCTCAAATGTGACTACACGTCAAACATGTTTTCCCATTTCGTTTTTGACGCTATTTGCCTGATGTTTGAACAAACAAAATGTTTCAAATATTGGAGTGTAATGTGAACACAAAATCAAGAGTACTAAAATTTTACGTTTTTTGGGTAAACAAAATAATAAAGCTATGTTGCTAAACTACTTTTGAACAAAAACGAGTGTTTTGATACTGTCGCTACAATTAACTTTCGCGGGCTTACACACTGCAATATGTACATTTCTGACTTCCACGAGTCGCACTGATGGTTTGAGGAACACCTAAATAAGATCCCAATAAAAAATAACTAAAAAACGTTAACCCATCCGAAAGCTATTACGAATTTACTATGATTGTATTAGATAGATTATCATTTTAACATGGATTTAAATATATATTATTTTTATGTATATATAATTTTTAGTTCCTACATGTATATCAGATCCATTTAGACTAATTTAAAACAAAAAAAACTGACGATAGTCCAATATTTTAATGCATTACAGCGCTATTTTTGGATGGGTACAAATGTACCACGGTTATTGATCTTCGTAGGTAGTAACTTTAAAAATGTGTAAAAAATATATATATGGAAAATATTTATAATGTTTTCTTCTATTATGTGTGAAAATACCTCAAGAATGATTCCTCAAAACTTGATCCAAATATCTCAATTATTAAAAATATTACAGCATTTTTATTCCTAAAAAGGTACTCGGTTTTTGGCCGTAGGGTTAATGGCGACATTATAAATCAATATGAATTGTTACGCCATCTACATTTCCATAACATTATACAAACCAGCAAAATCAGAATGAGCATGAAACAATTGGTAATTTTGGATAGATTATTTGCTACTCAATAAGAATCCAAACTATAAAATTATAACTAACTTGTTTGAAGCACCAAAAATCAGGGGCCCAAGCTCCCCAAAATAACCACCCTTGATAATTTTAGTAGGAATTATCAATAATAAATTACAACCAATTAGGTTGAAGCATATCAAAATACTAAATATTAAGAGGTAGAGTTGTATGAGACTATCCCGAAACATTGGTCGATATTACTATTGGCTAGTAAATTACACCTGTTTCCGTGTCTAAAGCCACCAAAATACCGATTTATATGATACAAAACAAGTAAAAAAGTGTCAGTTGGTGCTGCCGGCAGATATATACCCTCAGCCTGTGGTTTGCGGAGGTCTTCGGAATTACACACAGATTATATTAGGTGTGTCTGGTTACTTTTCCAGTAACATTTCTTCAGTAAGTTCTAGTTCAGAGAGTAAGCCTTTTTTACTCTCTTTTGCGATAATACTGAGAAAAATAAACAGACAACATTTAGTAAGATTTAGAAAATAAACAGCTGATTTAAGAAAATATTTGATTTGCGCCAAAATAAACTACAAACAAAGGGCGAACACAATTATTTGTATTGCATTTAATATTAAAAATAAAATGAATAATAAAAGAAAAATTGATCTGGTATGTTCCCCGGGAACATTTAAGCTCCTGCGTCAATACATTTCCCTCTATCTGGAACTTGCCTAAAAATATATAAGGAATTAGTTTCTAATTTAATGAAACTTTGCATTACTTACGAATTTTCTTCCATTTTCTGTAATTAACTTCAATTGAACTTTGCAAATTAAAAAAATGTTTTAAATAATTTTTGTGTTTGGTCAGAAAACAGCTGATCAGAAAATGGCTGAGTTGCAAAATCTTACTGAATAAAAATCTTTCAGTAAACTCCAGCAACTTTGTTGTTGTTCTACTGTCAAACTTGCTCTCTCATTTGACTCTCTTTTACTGGATTTTTGTGTAAACAGACAACATTTAGTAACAATTGTTACCAAATATCGAGTTAACAGACAGAGCTATTATTCGCTTTATAAAAGAAATATGTTTTATCAAAGAGGTTTCGGATTAATTGTTGATAAAATATTATAAAATATTGACAATTTGTTAGGGAGGTACCGGAAGGAGTGGTCCCATCTTCGGACTTGATATAGGGTTGGTAAAGATGGTTGTGCAAGGTTTGTTTGAAATATGACATTCCATTCGCCAGGCAGGCGACGGACAACGGACGGACGGGCATGTGTAAATCGACTCCAAATTTTCTGAAACGGATTTGGTCCAAAGAAACATGGAGTCTAAAACCAATATTTCGATGAGACACATTTTCACCGTATCAAAGTGTATATACCCTCAATAGTCATAAGGCTTATGGTATAATTAGAGTAGAGTGGACTACTGGGTACCATCTTCGGACTTGATATACGGTTGGTAAAGATGGCTGTGCAAGGTTTGTTTGAAATATGACATTCCATTCGCCAGCCAGGCGACGGACAACGGACGGACGGACATGTGTAAATCGACTCCAAATTTTCTGAAACGGGGGTCTAAAACCAATATTTCGATGAAGCACATTTTCACCGTATCAAAGTGAATATGCCCTCATTATCCATAAGGCTTATGGTATAATTAGAATAAGTGATACAAATATGGTATACACATGTCTTTTTAGATTGCCAAAGTTTAATCCTTCATGCGATTAAATTGTAATTTAACAATAAGTCTTTCTTCAATTTCTTGAATCAATTTGAATATTACATATACAATGACGAGCAGAAGCGAGTATATGTTTGTAATTTAAACAATTTTTAGGTCCTAAAAACAAAGTAGAAAAAAAATCAAAAATGTTGATGGTTTTTTATAACGTATTTTGTACACAATGAAATAACCTAAAGTTAAAAATGTAAATCTTAAATTTCTAAGAAAAAATATGTAAACTCCCATGTATTCATTTTTGCACGTTTGAAAAAATTTGTAGAATACGAATATTTTTATTACTTATACAGTAGTTTTATATTTTTAATGTCTAATTTATGCAACTTGGCATATTTTCGACCAATTTCGTCTAAATTATTAGAGCTGTCCCATCTCTCCCTTTACGATTGGCCCCAAATTATCCTTCGGATTGATGTCGAAACTTTGTGCTGCCCACTGTGTTGATTGAAAATTTTGCTCACGAAGATATTCAATCACGATTTTGGACGAGTGTCTTTGATCACAATCTTGTTCATAATTACTTTTCCTACAGGATAGGCGTTCCTCTCTAACAAGACTGGTTGATATGACTCTACAATGCTCTGAGTAGACTTCTTTCATTGTTATATTGCAGTTTTTTTACATCGGGCCAGGACACACAAGTTAAAGCCTACGCATACCATGGCAATTCTCAACCGTGCTTCACTTTGGGCCTTTGAATTAGTTTTCATCACCAATAATGCTTATTGTCGAATTGGAAACGGCTGAATTTGGATTGATTTGACGAGTACTTACGAAGCATATTTTGGAGTTAAAACTTATCAAATTACATTTCCTTTATCATTAGAAGTGGGTCCACACAACTGATAAGCAGTGTACGACCTCCTATTTGAGGTTGGGGAACAACGGAACACCGTTTTTATACCTATATGACCAATAATTAGCACAATTTAAGTCCCTTTCCAATTTCCAGGATAGAAAATCTTCTTTAACTCAAAACCCGAATGGCTTCTTCAGTGGTTACAGTATTTTTCGGTTAATTGGTTTCCCCGCTTAATTGAACCACATGATGGGTCAACAAAATATTGCATACGAAAACACATGTAAATTTCCTCGGACAATTAATCCCTGTTAATTGTTTTTCACGTTTAATTGGTTCATAATTAATGTCATCAAAAATAAATTTCCTCATATTTTTCACCGGTTAATTGCATTATTATTGAAAAATAATCTGATATTTTTATAGACCCATGGTTCCTTTTGAGAATATCCATAGAATCACTTTGAGAGTAGATTAATGCATGTCCGTCCGTATGACCGTCTGTTGATGTTTAATTGTAAACAAAGTATAGGTCGCATTTCTAATTCGACCTAATGACGAACCCTATTGAAATTGAAAAAAATCAATTCAAATTTATATACAGCTCCCATATATATTTTCGTCCGATTTTTTGTAAATGGTGCGCCGAAGTCCCATATATTTTTCGATTTTTATGAAATTTGGCATATCATACTGTTTTATGACTAGGATATTGTGTGCTAACTTTTGTGAAAATCGATTCAGATTTACATATGACTCTCATATATATTTTCGTCCGATTTATGTAAATGCACGAAATTTTGCATAGCGTATTTATTTAAGTGTAGCATGACTTATGTTTAGTTTCTATGAAATCGGTTCAGATTTAGATATAGCTCCCATATATTTTTTCTGCCGTTTTAATGTAAATGGTACCTCACAGTCCCTATATATCTTTTGATTTGCATGTAATTTGGCATAGCGTACTGAATTGCGTGTAGAATGATGTGTGAAAATCTGTTCAGATTTGTATATAGCTTCCATATACATTTTCTTCCGCTTTTATGTAAGTTGTGTGCGAAAGACCCCGAGTTTGTCCAATTGGCACACAATTTTGTACCATGCACTGGAGTTAACATAACTTAATCTCTGACAAGTTTCATTGAAATTGGTTATTAGTTAGATATAGCTCCCATATATATTTTTGTCCGGTTTTAGGTAAATGTTGAACAAAATTTTCAATTTGAAAATTAGCCTAGTTTGTAGATAGATAGTTAGATTTTTTTTAATTTTTGTCCCAAGGACTTACTTTATTGATAAAACGTTTCATACATTTCATTATTCTACGAAGCCTTTCATTGGCTTGAATGTAAAATAAAAATTTTAATTATTTTGAATAAAGTTTGTTATTTAAATACATTGCTGTAGACTTCATGTTTAGGGTACTTTTGATAATGTAGTTTTTTACAGTTCATTTATTTAAGAAATACTTTTTAATCTTTTTAAGTCTGGAAAATTTGTTTTTGATTTCTAAAATCTCCATCGGAAATTCATTAAGAGTGATTGGAAGCGTCTATACTGATGGTTTATCTTAGTAGTAAGACTCTTGTCGTCAGAAAATTCTCCTGCGATCGTTATTGAATATAATTCTTTTATGTTTAATATGTGTTGGGTTTTGTATATGTTGCTTGCGTTGCTGATACGTTGTTGCGTGTGATTGTGTTGATAATTAAATTTTTTGTAAAGGTGTTTAACAATTCTGTCTTGTGACTCTTGAAGAGTGATTCCACCATAGAGTGATATGCTTGCTTTAACACGTAGTACGGGGCACAGTTGCCAAGATGATAAAGCGCGAAAGCTGATTTTCTAAATTTTTTCTGCAGATTATCCATTTGATCTTTCCATTTAAAATTGTCGTCTAAAAGAACACCTAAGTATTTGTAATTTGATACGGTTTCCACCTTAATAGTACAGTTTTCCTGATTTGATTGTTTAGACTTGTCGTGCAGACAGTCGTTGGTGATGTTGGAACACAATTTCAATGTGATGTTTTGGAACACTTCTCGACCTAAAGTGCATAATCTTCGTTTTGTTTTTATTTATAATAAGACCATTGCCATGACACCATTTAGTTACTACGTTGAATTCACCTTGCATTGTTGAAGTTGCTTCTCTTACATCTGTATGTGATACAATTATTGCAATATCATCTGCATATGTGAACGAGGTACTTCGTTGTAGGTTTTGGGTCATTTCGTTGGTATAAATTAGATACAATATGGGTCCCAGTTTTGAGCCCTGTGGGACACCATATCGAGTTGGTAGATCAATGCTGTTGGTACTATCAAGCTTTACGCTAAATGCTCTACATTCAAGGTAGTTCTGGAACCATTTTAATGGATAAGATAATGTATCGAAGGCTTTGCTGAAGTCTATAAAAAGTGCTATGCAGCTTTTGCGGAGGCTGAGATTTTTGTTTATGTGATTCGAGAAATTGCCTAAAAGTTTATTTATATTTTTGTGCTTTTGGAAGCCATATTGGTTTTTATTTATTATTTTATATTTATTTAAAAATCAGTTCAGTCTTCTCACAATTACTTCTTCTAGAACTTTTTCGAATATTGGAAATATAGAGATTGGTCTGTAATTCGCAAAATCTGCCTTCGTACCACCTTTGTATATTGGTCTGATAATTGATTTTTTAAGCATATGTGGTATATAAGATTCATATATGCTTTGGTTAATTAATTTTGTGACTATTGGTGTGAGAAAATTTGCGTTGCTTTTGATATCAACAGCTCTAATGTTATCACAACCTGCAGATTTATTTGTATTTAAAGTCCTTAATATGTCGAATATTTCAGAATCTGTTGTGTATTCGAGATACATTGAATTTGGTATTGTTCTTTCTATGCATGTATCTAATGTTTTTATTTCGCATTAGTGAATTTTGTTCTTGACATTTTGGCTGAAGTTAATGGCAAAGTTGTCCGCAATTTCTTTCATATTAGTGCTATTAAAACTGAGCTTGATATGCTCGTCAATATTTTTAGTTTTTTTACCAATGACATCATTTATTACTTTCCAAGTTCCACGTATGTTATTTTTGTTCTTTATGAATTGTTTGTATGTGTATTCGTTTTTTGCTCTAATTATTAGTTTATTCAGTTTGTTATTGAAAATTTTGTAAATTATTTCGTTAGTTTTGTTTGACTTATTTTATGCCACGTTTTGAACAGTTTGTCTCGTATACTACATGATTTAAGTATACTGTCTGTAATCCACGGTTGACCACTACGATTTTTATATTTAGGTGTTTAATTTTTTGAATTTTCATATGTTTTGTTGAAAGTGTAGAGGATGTTACTAAAGAGCTCATTTGAGTTACTGGACATATTTATAATATCATCCCATTTAGTGTTTCTAATTTGCCTGTTTACATTTTTGTTTACTATTTTATGTTTCGATACATTTTTTGCGTTTGATTTTGTACATGCTTTATTTTCGTCTATGCATGCGAATAATGAGTTGTGATCAGAAATATCAGTGGTTATAACTAAGATATGATCTATGCAGGTTTTAGTTATAAGGTTTCCATCTTCTCTCGTAGGCATTGATATTATAGATCTTAATCCGTTTGTTGACATTATGCTCAAATATCTTAATGTTATGGCGGTTTGTTTTATAATATCTATATTTATATCACTTACTATTATTAAGTTGTTTTTGTTTTAGATTTTTTCCAATTCGAGTAGGAATTGTGATGCACTATTATTCGGAGGTCTGTATATTGCCAAAAGTGAAAAAAACTAAGTGTTTTTATCGTCACATCAATCCTTACTAACTCAGCCGACATCATTTCTATGCTTGTATTTTTAAACTGTTGAAGCGGATCAACTCTAGTTTTATTATGATTCCTAATTTGAATACAACTCTTATTTACATATTTGAATTTAACGGTTAACCATGTAAATATTTTGTAAATAGTACCACAACCTACATCTCTGACCTTACTACCTTTTTATACAGCCAATACTAGATAAGAATCTTGCTTCTCATAAGTAGTACCTAAGCTCAATCAAAGTTCAATAAAATCTAATTTGTTTAGCGAACACTGAATGCTTTAAGATCATTACCCACGCTTGCCCAAGTTGATGGAATAGATCATAAGCGGGAAGTAGTTCCTAAACAAGGAGTAGCCAACATTATTGTAAATCTTGTTGTTTCGAGTTTTATCACTGTATATTTTCTTTTATATATAGGGCAATTCCTCCTCCTTTTCCATCTCTATTTAGGAACACAGAATTAAATCCTTCTATTTCATAGAAAGAAGTTTCTGCATCTGATATGTTTGTTTCGCAAAGAATTATAATTTGTATCTTATTTATTATTTTTGAGATATTTGTGATAAATGTCAAGAAATTCGTCCTTAAAGACCTTTTATTTAAATGTATCATAGATACAGGAAAGACCATATATTTTTTTGTAAGTTCAGATAGATAGATAGATAAAGATCACATATTTAAGTTCGTTCAATTTCATGTCCATGTTCTTTCGAAGTGCGACGTCTGTTAGGATACATATGTAGAATACATCAAAGCGGTGAAGGGTATCATATAGTCGACCTAGTCCGACTTTATTACCTTCCTTACTGGTTTTGTATACATATTTGACATGATTTATGAAAAACACTAGAGTACCTCTTACTAATTGTAAACATAAACATTTTTAATTTGTATTTGACAATAACATTAGAAATTAATTTCGCCCAATTAAGCATGATTTCTGTAAATGAACCAATTAAACAAAAACTTGTGCAAATTTTGATGTGCAATTAACCGAAAAATACTGTGTTAAATATTCCTCAATTATTTATTATAATTAGTTATTGGCTTGATTTTTGTTCAAATCTTCGTACAATTTTTTTCGAAAACGCGATTTAAATGATGTGAAAATTATATATTTTCTTAAAAAAAGAACTAATGAAAACCAGAAAAGATTTAAAGTGAAAAACGTGATTTGTACAATCAACTATTCAAGCCGCCTACACAGGGCTTACCTCAGAATCAATACGATCAAAATCAGAACCTACCACAGCCGTTCGAAAATCGACCAAATTGGCACACCGTGAAAAGACCCAACAGTGGCACCTCAAGATACACTGGGCCGAAACATCAGAGAATTAGTGTTATCAAGACTACCATCAGATGGCAGAAACCGAGGCAGACGATATTGTAATCGATGATCAGGATGAATTTAACTAGATTATTTTTAGGCACAACTCCCTTCTACCATATATAGAACGAAAAGTGGCATGGAAAATCTTAAAATTACTTATTGGAAGAATTGTATCCCGTAGAGAACCTATACATTGTGAAATCTATTCATGGTTTTACTACAATTAAGGAAAATGTACCATAAATATTTTTCAAACCAATAGTCATTTTTTATCTTACCATCACTATCAACGTTTGGTATAATTGGCCTGGATTTATTAACAAAGACAGATGCAACATTGAATGTTAAAATGCGTAAATGGAAATTTTACACATGTGGAGGACATGCAAGTACCTCAAATCCTTGCGGAAAAATTTAAGGAAATGATATAACATTTTCCGGCCGTTTTTGCAAACCCCAAAGAATCACTTCTATTTAATACGAATATTGTAGCTACTATTCGAACTAATTCTAGTGATCCTGTTTATAATAAACTATACCCATATCCGTAGCAGATTTTGGTTAACAATGAAGTTAAAGAACTTCTGGATGACGGCATAACACTCTACGATCACCCTACAATAATCCCGTTTGGGTTGTTGACAAAAAAGCAAGGGTGAATACGGTATTACTAAAAAACGATTAGTTATAGACTTCAGCGAAATGAACAGCATAACGGTCGATGACAAATACCCAATAACCCAAATAAGATTTTGTGTCCAGAAATGGCATCAGAACGAGCCCGGAAAAAGTAGAGGCCATCTTTAATTATGAAACAGCTTCTACACTATTCAAAGTAAGGTCGTTTCTAGAATTGGCAAGTTTTTACAAATGATTTATTAAGGATTTCGCATATATCGCCAAGCCCCTAACAGATATTCTAAAGTGCGAAAACGGCAAGATTAGTGCTTCCCAATCATGAATAGTGAACATAACTCGAATAAAGAAGGTGTAACTACACCACACGCAAAACCCAAAATACTTAAATTATATATATATATATATATACATTCAAGGTGATTGATTAATTTGAAATATCATTTCATTTGAATTATAGTAAATTGTACCACATCGTTATATCTTGTCCATTGCCTCTAAATACGACTTTGAGTATTTCGTACTTAAGACAAAAGGTAGTTTTCAATTACACTCGATCTTTGGTTCACGACCAAAAGCACCACAACGCTGTAGCAAAGTTAATATTAATTGTTCATGGAACAATTTTTATTTCAATTTCTTTTCATTTATTGCACCAACGCAAACATTGGTCCGATCGAGCCGGATTTACAATCCTAACTAAATTTCACAATGTAAACCTAAAACGACTGTGTCGCAGCAAAAACTAAGGCATACGATCACCAATGCTAACATTGCACTATGGCTGAAATCGCCATTTTGGCGGCAAAAAGTAATTTTTCAACTTAAAAATTTTCAAAATTTGTTAATGGTATTCAATACACAACATATGTTTTGTGTGTGTATTTTTTTTTTTTTTTTTTTTTTGTGAAATTTTGTATAGTAAAACTAAAGTTGTAACAAAGTGTTACAGGAGCTATTTATATGTGATTGTTTGTAGAAAACCCTAGTTTTATGTCATGTTAAAATTGTCTGCTAATGACTGCTAATAAACGAATTATTAATATTTTTGCAGAAAAACTCAGGATCAAAAATTACATAAAAAGAAATATTCCATACGAAATTGACAGTAAATTAAGAAAATTAATATTAATTAAGGCTTGGAATTTATCTAATTATGTAACTAAAATGGAATATACTTCACAGAAGTGAGAATAAATATGGAAATGAAATATTGTGTACAATGGATGCTAAAGAATCGGCCCTAGTTTTGAGCTACGGGTCTAATGGTTCAACCGGCCACATTTTTGTTAAACAAAATTTTTTTTAATACTTCAGATAGTTTCTATCCGTCCCTACTTGTGACATCAGTCATTCCAAGAAATGGGAATCCAAAATATAAAATTATATCCAACATGGTTGAAAAAAGTACCCAAATTCCCCTCAATACCGAAATTTCGGGGGTACCCTTATATGGGGACTACTTTAACAAGTTGACCAATAACGATAGTTTTTGGTAGGAAGATGTGCTAACCAATAAAAACCTAAAATACATAAATACAGTCTATTTGTTAAAGAAACGTGCGCAAAATCTCAAAAATTCCGAATAATGGGATATACCGTTATATGGGGGCTACCCGAAGAACTAGTCCAATATTCATAATTTTTGGTAGGGAAATTTTCTATACACTAGGAACCCAAAATACCAAATTTCAGCCAATTCCGTTGAAAAACGAAACCAACATTGCCAAAATACCCAAAAGGCGGGGGGCGTGGCCCGCCCATTTTTCTTAATTCACTTATTCTAACATTAAAATTCTACACTCCAAACTTGGGGAAGTTAGCTTGTCTGGATATATTTTATGCCGCTAAAATCGTGATTTCAGCCATAGTGCATTGGTTCAATCGAGCCAATTGTTTTTCACAAAAACTAACCCGTCTCTTTTTTTGTTGGCAATTGTTATCTTCAATAATTTGCCATGCTTGACGTGTACTATACGATACACAGCAATTACTTGGGGAAAAATTAAATACTCTAAATTAGTGAAATTTCAAACGTTTTTCTTAAAATGTATAAAATAAAATAAAAACCACGACTTTTTAAAAATCACTATCTCTATTACTATTATTATTATTTATGGAAAATTTTCATTTATTGGTCCTTCTTAATTACAATTGTTGACATAACGTGTCAGATTCTTCAAACTTATTGCATCCCGTGCAAACTATTCTGAAGTGTTAATACTTTTTTTTGCATTTTCGTGCAAGTTTAAAAATTCGCATTTCATCTTCAAACAGTTCAGAGTAAACTAGTTGTTAAATTTGGTAATTTTTGTTTTCAAACATATAGTTTTCAATGAAAACTCTTTTCTATAATTTTCGGAAGTTAAAAAAGTATATATTTCACAATCTCTCCTCTCTCTCAATCCTCTACTGTATAATGAAATGTTGCAATTTCTTACTAAATATCCCAAGTCCAATGATGTAAATGAATTATTACCTAATGGTCACTTATACAGAAACTGCCACAGAAACCAAATGCGATGTCGCATATAATTGCCTCCTTAGGATCCTCTCTTCTATAAATAGAAAATTAAATGAACATCGGGCTCCGCCTAAATCGACTACTTACCCTCAGGCCAATTCAAATGCATCGCATGAACATATTTGCTTAAATAACACATACTGTGGTGATGATAATTCTGGTCATAGGCTAAACCTACCTCTAGGGGACATTGATGTTTTTAATGTTGACTTCCTTAATATGAGAAACAAGACTTTACCATAGCGTGCGTTAACTACGATAGTGAGATATGTTTATTCAACGAAAGCGGGGAAGCAAGTTTAAGCAACGAGAGTTAGCAAGCAAGTGAAGTTGCGATGGGCAAGAAAGCTACAGCAAGGCCGTGATCAACAACTACGACCACAGCAATGGAAAGCGCCTCTCTGCATTCGAACTAAGCGAATGTGGCTTCCAGAAGATATAGTAGAAGAGAGCGAAACTCTCTCCTACAATCTTATTCGAACTAGGCGAATGAGGCTCCTGGAATATATGCAGAGAAGATTTCCCCATTGGGCTCCGAAGAGCGGCCAATTAAAGTGGTTAATTGTAATGCTGTAGAAGGGGAAACAATGTATCGAACATATACATTACCGTAAGCAATGTATCGAACTTAAACATTGCCGCCCACCTTGTCGCGCTAACTGCGTGGCAACCGAATTAGATTAGTGTGTGACCTAAACTAAGGTTAGTAATTGCATTTTGAATTAAATGCATCGATTGGTATAGAAGTTCAGTTTTTATTGAGCAACAGATTAAAAACAAATAGCGAGTTTGCAATATGATATATATAAACTACAAGGTTATTCGCTTATGTCAATTGTGCAATTTGACGACAAGGAATCGGTCCAGTGAGTATATAACCGAATATAGTTTTCTGAGCCACCAGTGAATTCAAAACAATGTGAGGCGACTCAGCCGATAGAATTTTAGATTATAAATCTGCGCCCAATAACAAGTAAATTCGGGATAGACAACAACGGCAATAATTTTTGAGAAATATTTGGCAGGACCAACGCGTCTGTGTATAAAATATTACACGAGATCCCAAAATCACATTTCTGTTTTGTGTGGTGTGCAGAACTTGCCAATTGTCCAATTTAGCATGAGAACTTCGAATGGGAGTGATCGAGCTAAATTTGAAGCGATATTTGTGCAAAGTATTAGACGAGGAAGATACATTTATAGAATTTGAGAACTTTATATATGATTTGTCTTCGATAGTTTGTTCCCAGAGTGTTACTGTTAGTTTTGGTAAACGGTAAACAACTATTCATTCCTCGTTGTAGAATTTTGATCCCAGTGAGGTTTAGGTTCGATACATTGTTTACGACAATGTATATGTTCGATATGTTGTTCACCCCTTCCGTAGCATACCAATTATTATTCACATTAATTGGCCACTCATTTGAGTCAATGGGGGAATCTTCTCTGCGCTCTCTTCTAGGAGTCACATTCGCCTGGTTCGGATTGTAGGAGAGAGTATCCGCTCTTTCCTACGCTCTCTCCTAGAAGTCACATTCGCTCAGTTCGGATGCAGAGAGGACTTTCCAGTGCTACGGTCGTCGATGTGATCTCGACCTTGTTTACGCTACATTTGCTCACCGCGACTCACTTGCATTCTAACTCTCGTTGCTAAAACTTGCTTTCTAACTCTCGTTGCTAAAACTTGCAATCTCGCTTTCGATCGAACACGCACGCATTAAGGTAAAGTTTTGTTTCATTCGAAACTCATTAACTTGCCAAATAAAGTTTGAAAATACACTTAACCCAAACCTTGTTTTATTTTGTTTTTCTCTTTTTTGGTTTTTCTCTCCCTCCTCGGTATCACGCCAACATTTTGATCCGTTCGAGCCGGATAAAATAAGCATTGTTGTTGCATTTTGATCCCATCAAGTCGGATAATCTACCAACAATTTCGCACTTTTCGCTATTTCAAAGGAGAAAAACATCATCACCCCTCACCATACACAACATCTCATCATCATCATATTCACCAAAACCATAAACATCAAAAACTGCATCATCATCCACAAACAACAATACATCATAAACTCAAAGGTACGTAGTTCAGTTTCTTTTCAGTTTCGTTTCGCTTTACAAAAAAATTGTTGCTACATTTTTCGCTACGTCACGTACTGGTCGTCTTACAATTGCCTTAACGCGTGCTCCTAAATATACAGTCCACACATTGTCGCATATTCTTGCAATAATTTGTTTGCCAGTGATCGGTTGTGTAGTGATTATTTGTTATTTCTCACTAAAGGCTACATATACACCCCCGCTTTCTCGTTGACTCCGCTAGCCAGTAGTGAGAAAAAGCACTAACAACAATACGAACACTCATCGTGCCCTTTTTCTAATCTCTTTTGTTATTCTCAAACCTACCAACCATTTCTATATCGAATCATCTCTCGTTGTTTGTTCGTTAAACACAACAATAATATTCTAATATTCCACGCGGTATTTTATAGCGTCTGTTTGTTAACATATAATCCTACCAACAACATATCCATCTCCCCAACTCTCACTGTTGGATCGTTCTCGTTGTTTTGTTAAAAATATCATTCTCGCATTCCAGCCGCCTTGTTTAGTGTGAGCCGACTAACAAACAAACGTACCAACAAGATCTTGCTCTCCCCACACATCTCTGTTGGTTCGTTGTCGTTGGTCTGTTTGTAGTGCGTTAGCCGCTCACTCAACACTGCTTGTGTTTTATTCCCTTTTGTGCGGTATTCGTTATTCACCACTGCACAGTGGGTACGTAGTAAAAATTGTGAAATTTTATAAATAATATTTTATAAAAAATTGTTGTTATATTTGTTGGTCTATAGTAGAATTTTGGACTTTTTAAGGAAAAGTACCCTACTTTCGGCATTTCACAAGCGCATTCAAAGCATTTATTTGTTGTTAATTAAAAACTCTTTTTGGGCAATTTTTATTGAAATTGTTGTAATTTTTTGCGAAAAAATAGATATTTACTTTTACAACAAAAATTATTTGTCTGTAAAATTATAGCATAATTTGAAATTTCGTGCACCCTACTGTCGGTAATTGCGATTTTCAAATTATTTTCGTAATTTTTGTCCCTTTTTTTGGAAATTTCACAAAATTTGTTGTTCTTAGTTGTTGCTATCGACTATATTTGCTCTTTTTTTCATCGATCATTTTGCAAATTCGACTGTGTGTACCATACATTCGGTTCTAGTCGACCTCAAATAGTAAAAATATAGATTTTTTTAACTTTTTGATTCGCTATCGTTTGTTTTTCTATAGAATCATGTCGGTCACTCCATTGACACAATTTATTCGCGCTTCAGATAATGTGGTCAAATTTATTGCCTCATACCATATGCTTAAGCCAGAAAGTCATACGATTTTCAGCCTTGAAATTCAAAGCTCGGAACTTCAAGAGTTATGGTCTAAAGTCAAAGACACTTACGACAAGTGTATTGACTATTTGTTGACACTAGAGGGTACAACATCTGAGAAAATCTCTTCTGCCGATTCGAAGTACCAATCATCAAACCTAAGTTTCATTGATTGTTTGTCGGAGATCAATGAAAAGATTCACAATCTTAAGTCGGTGAAATCTCCTCCTGCAACTCCTGTCGTTGTTAATGCTAACACACCGCAAACTACTTTAGCTCCAAATCCTCAACAAATCGGTAGTGCATCTAATCGGCCTCTTGTTGATGAGCCACGTTAAAGTTCTGAATACTTTCGTGATATTCGAATATCCCAAATTTTACAAATATGGTTCAAACAAATTTTCCAAATCCTGCAGAAGTTTCCATTTCTAATTGGAGTTTGCCACCAATAGTTTCAAATACCATGCATAACCTCAACTTACCACCGTGTGAGATTGATGAATTTCATGGAGATTTCTTGTCGTGGCCCACATTCCGGGACTTGTTCTAAGCTATATTTATTAATAACTCTCGCCTAAGTGACATTGAGAGGCTTTGTCACTTAGTTCAGAAAACAAAAGGTGAAGCTAGGGAAATCGTGTCTAAGTTTCCACTCACCCATAAAAGTTTCGCTATGGCTTGGCAGTCGTTGAAGGATACGTACGATAATAAACGTATCCTAGTGCATAACCATCTCAAGCTCCTTTTTGACCTTCCCTTTTAGATTCTGAATCTAGTTCTAACTTGAAAATTCTACAGCGTGGTATCAACGGCTGCATTTCTGCTATGTCAGTCTATGATGTAGTTACGGATCACTGGGATCCAATTTTAGTATATATTTGTCAACAGCGTTTACCAAAATTAACTCTAGCTTTGTGGGAGCAGAGTATAAAAGACAAATCTTCGCTATCGTCGTGGGAAGACTTAAACAAATTCCTTACTGAAAGGATTCAAACTTTAGCTTGTTTACGAGACATGAGAAGTTCTCCTTCTAGTCCGCTTTCGAAAAGTAAAGTCAAAACCCATGTAGCTACTTCTGTGGTTAATCCTAAATCAAAGTTCACCTGCATTCTTTGTCGAAATGAATCACATTCTTTACGTTCATGTCCAAAATTCAAAACACTTTCGTTTGAAAAAAGATTTGATGTTGCTAAAAAACAGGGTTGTTGTTTAAATTGTCTCTCTGTAGGACATTCCGTCAAAAATTGTGCCAGTATCCATAACTGTAATATTTGCAAAATTCGCCATCATACTCTGTTGCATAGGCCTACTGCTTCTCCTCAATCGTCTCGGAATGGTTCTACCCCCTCGTCTAGGATTGGTTCTCCTCTATCATCTAGGCCTTCGAATCCTATCGCGACAAATCTTGTCAATACTCCACAAGTAGATGGCAATGTGGCATCAACATCGACTGTCGCTAGTCCTAGAGTATTAAATAGTCAAGTGTTCCACGCATCCCAAAATCGCAATGTCTTGTTGGGTACTGCTATGGTCAACATAGTTCATTTAGGAGTTTCGTACCCTGTTCGCGCTCTGATCGACCCTGGTTCAGAGGCTTCTTTCATATCTGAACACTTGCAAACTCGTCTTCAACTACCTACTCAGTCAATTTCTGCCACCATTTCCGGTGTAAATAGTTCAAATTATGCCACTTCCAATAAAAATTGTTCAATTCGCATCGCTTCTCGCTTCATTCTTCTTTAACTGTCGATGCAAATGCTTTCGTTCTGCCAAAAATATCTGGAAATCTTCCTTCAGTGCCCCTTAGTTCTAATCTCACTTCTTGCTTGCCCAATCTTCCTTTAGCCGATGCTCACCTCTTCAATTCTAGACCTGTCGATTTGTTATTAGGGGCAGATTTGTATCCACAAATCTTGAAGGAAGGGACGCAACGAAATGTTTTGGGTTCCCTCTTAGCCCAAAACACGATATTCGGCTGGATTCTGACTGGTCCTATGCCTTCGTCCTCAGTCCAGGTCTTTAGGACTGCGTTGGATTTTGCTGAGGATGAATCTCGCCACAGAACACTACTCCGACTTTGGGGACTTCCATATGTTCCCAAATTGAAGCATCCTTCGCCGTCGGACATGTTCTGTGAGAGGAATTATCGTCGTTGTGTCCGGTCAAAATTCATTTAGCTTTTTCTCCTAATGTAGTTTTCGCTTACGTAGATTTTCGTTGCTGACCAATCTTTCTTTGCTTTCGAACAGTTCACTCCTCCCCAAAGCTCTCATTCTCTATCGCTGTCATCGATTGAACGTCAACCAATTACATTATCGTTTTCTTGCCAATTGTTTGTATTATTGCAGAATTCGTTCACGCGATTTCCATTCATGGTGGAAATCAGCCTCGTAGCCTTCTTATCCATATTTGGTTCTCTAAAATTATGCGTATTGCTATCAATCGTTTCATCTTCTTGAGACTTCATGGTTGCTCTTTTTTGAAAAAAAAGTTACTCGAGCCATTCGATATGAAGTTGTTTACGAATTCAGCGTGTCATATCGTCAAAGGTTTTGTATATGTCTTCGTCTGCTTTTAAATTAAAGCAGTTTCTTAGAAGTCACTCCTCCTTTGTGTTCTGCTTCCTTTTGGCATCTCATTCTCGTTTTTGCGTTGTCGCGTTTGTCATATGACAGAATTTGTTCTTAGTTCGCACAGAGGCTTGCTTAATTCTATATCCCTTTCGATACTGTTCAACTTGCATCGGGCCATCAATCTAGTCGCTCTTCCTCGTTCGCCACATTAACAAATAATAGTCGATTCCCCTCTAAGTCTTATCAATAGACTTCACTGGTTAACATTTCTAATAGTTACTCCAATTACAAACTCACTGGAGGAATCAATCAAAACAAAAAAAAAAAAAAAAAAATGGAATCATACTTAGCTCCTATTCAGTTTTATTAATTCGTTGTGCTCCATCATGAGCAATCATACTAGGTCCAACAAGGAATTGTTCGTCGACCAGATACAAAATTAGTTGTAAATAGTAAAGAATAACTTCATCGTGTATTCTTTTTGTCAAAATAGTCGAAAAATAAATAATTTAAATTGACTTATATCCGCACCTGCTCAATAAAACTGAACTACTATACCTGTCGATGCATTTTATTCACAATGCAAATACTAACCTAGAATAAGTCGCGATTTAGTCTAATTCATGTTGCATTGCATTGTAGCGCTGCAAGGTGGGCGGCAATGTTTAGGTTCGATACATTGTTTACGACAATGTATATGTTCGATATGTTGTTCACCCCTTCCGTAGCATACCAATTATTATTCACATTAATTGGCCACTCATTTGAGTCAATGGGGGAATCTTCTCTGCGCTCTCTTCTAGGAGTCACATTCGCCTGGTTCGGATTGTAGGAGAGAGTATCCGCTCTTTCCTACGCTCTCTCCTAGAAGTCACATTCGCTCAGTTCGGATGCAGAGAGGACTTTCCAGTGCTACGGTCGTCGATGTGATCTCGACCTTGTTTACGCTACATTTGCTCACCGCGACTCACTTGCATTCTAACTTTCGTTGTTTAAACTTGCATTCTAACTCTCGTTGCTAAAACTTGTAATCTAGCTTTCGATCTCGCACGCACGCATTAAGGTAAAGTTTTGTTTCATTCGAAACTCATTAACTTGCCAAATAAAGTTTGAAAATACATATTAATACCAAATTGTTTTATTTTGTTTTTCTCTCTTTTTTGGTTATCACGCCAACAATCTCCCCTCATCGGTATCACGGCGAGAATGATATTTGTTGACAGTAATAGTGGTGAAGAGAAATAATTTGCTGGTAGATCGAATGTTAATAAACGACGCTACAAAAAGGCGCGTGGAATATTAGAATATTATTGTTGAGATGGTGCAATGTATTAATTGTTAGCAGATTTGAGAATAAGAAGGAAAAGTAGAAAAAGGGCAAGATGAGTATTTGTATTGTTGTTAGTGCTTTTTCTCACTAGTGGTTGTCGAAGTCAACGAGAAAGCGCAGTGCCTTTAGTGAGAAATCGCAAATAAGCACTACACAACAGATTACTGGGAAACAAATTATGGCGAGAATATGCGACAAAGAAGTGGACTGTATATTTAGAAATGCGCGCTTTAAGGTAATTGTAGGGCGACCAGTGATCTCCAGATAAAGCGCAACGAAGAACAACACACTTCGGTGATTGAATTCATTTACACTCATTCAATGTTGTAGTGTACTCTGAATACGACATAATATTCATGAATGCGGATGGCCATTCAATGTATGAGTACATTCATGTAGATGTCTACTGGGAAGCATAGAGGAGGGTCAATGATGGTATTGGGCTGTATATATTTGCGAGATTTTTAAGGAAAACGGTATGATTCTCTACGCCGAAGAAGATATATCGCTTGTTTGTGTGTTTCAGCTTAACCATAACCTCACTCATATACCTAGACTTATAAAAGTTTGGTTGCGGAAGTCAAAGCTCTGGGATTTATAATGACCAGCACGACCATGAGATCCTTACCCTTTGGGAAAATCTTTGGAGGATCACTGATTGCAAAATCAAAAGAGATTCAAAAATTAACAAACATAACCCCTTCCCAAAATTTTTATTTAGTTTTCCATAGATTTCCAAAATTATTTTTTTGTATATTTATTTCTACAAAAACCTTCACTATTAGTTTGTTTTAAAAAAAGCTAAAGGACGTTTATTCGGGTTGTAATTTAAGTTGTTTTAGCTTTGAACACCAGTTATGTGACAATATTTGCCTTCTGTGTGAGCAAACAACATTTGTGAAATATTTTAGTGCTGGGATTCAAATTTGAAACTTTTTGAGCAAATAAAATAAAACCTACTAGAATCAAATATTTGACAAGTGTGACCTTAGCTTAAGTTACTTAGAAAATATATGTTTTTTGTGATTAACGAAAAGTCCTTATTTTCGATAGCGGGTATGAATATCGAAATCCGAAAATTCCAACTGTGTTAGAAAGAGTACGTGTCTGGCTCTCGTATGAACTAGGATTATTGACTTCACTCAAAAATTAACAACAGGGCGGACGTTTGAATTTCGTTTAAGGGGATCCCCCTTAAACGAAATGTGGACAAATAGTTGGAAAATTGTCTACGCAAAGAGAACACAGAGTAATAATTATCTTTATTAACGAACGACTTATAACGTGTTATATTTGTTATAATTACATGCATTTTAATTGTGCCGGGTTTAATGGTAGGCAGTTTGATTTTATTACGGATAAGTCTAAAGCTCTCCGTTGGACTTGCTTAGATTGTAGGGATCTAGAGGTACATTTTCATCGACTTTTGAAGGAAACTAAGTTAGAAATTTTAAATTTAAAAAAGTTTCAATTCGGTTTATCAAAATTATGAAAAAATCGAAAAAATGGTCAATAAGTCTGAACTTCCTGACTGCTTCCCTAATAGGAAAAAATCAGTTAATGTTGTTAGTGGCCCCAGTGCATCCAATCTAGGACCAGATAACTTAATTAGTCTGTATTCGCCTATAGTGGCAAACTGTCCCTCCAATATGGATAATGTAATTCCTGAAGATAGCCAATTGCCTGCTCTGGTTTCTAATTTAAATTTATCTATTGAGCTTAATTCGGAATCAACTTTAGCTTCTACTTCTGCAACCTCAAATAAATTTTCCTTACCTCCTGCTATTGTAGTCAATGGCCAACCTTCAAATTCTGTTATTCCCCTTTAATGTTACTGGTCCATCCTCTTCAAACAAGTTAATTGTTGTAGCTCCACGTAAAACCGTGTTTATATCTAGGCTTCACCCTAACACCACTACTGATAACATCCGTGACTACGTAAAATCTAAAATAAACGATTTATCTGATTTAAAAATCTTTAAATTCAATTCATCACAACCTCGTGATATAGCTTCGTTGAAAATAACAGTCCCTAACAAATTTTTAAATTATATAGTAAACAATTCGTTTTGACCCGATGGTATCTTGTTAAAAGTGTTTGTTTTCAGGCAACGTCCATACATTCCTATAACTGTGAATATTCCACCTGCTTCAAAAAACTAAATATTCTATATCGAAATGTTAGAGGCCTTAATACTAAATTGAGAACTGTGTTTCTTAAAAGTTTCTATAGTGATTATAAGTAATTATTTTTACCGAGACATGAATTAAACCTGATGTACTCGATACAGAGATATTTTCTGATAATTATCAAGTTTTTGAAAAGATAAAACATGTAAAAAAGGTGGAGGAGTTCTTATAGCAGTTCATAACACGATTCCTTCTGAAATTGCTGATGTTTCGGCAGATCAATAAATTGAATTAGTCTCTGCAAAATTGACATTTCTTGGTAACACTATATTCTTAACTTGTTCTTACATTGCACCCAATTCAGGAGTTGAAATATATTTAAATCACGCTTACTTAATTGCAAACGTGTCTTCGTTACTTAACAATAATTTTTCATTAATTTGCATGGGAGATTTCCACCTTCCAGGTGTCGCTTGGATCGATAATATTTTGGATTATGTTCCCTCGACTTATCCAATCGTATTCGATGCTTTATGGGATACGATTTTTGAACTCTGCCTTTACCAGGTAAATAACGTATTGAATGTTAAAGAAAAACTATTAGATTTAGTATTCTCGTCTACGCTAAATGTTTCAATCTCTAGGGGCTCTCCATATGTAATTCCTGAAGACATTTATCATCCTACACTCACTGTAAATTTAGAATTGAAGAATAATTCTTCTAATACTACGTCCGTAAAAATCTTAATTAACAGACGTAACTTTGCCAAAACTAATATTGTGCAACTACGTTCTTCATTGTTTTCCACTATATGGGATCCAAGCGGTGACATCGATTCATGTGTATCAAGTTTTTCGAACTACTAAATACTTCTCTAAATAATTCTGTCCCTACTATAAAATAATGGAATGATCAGAGTCCTCCCTGGTTTACACCGACTCTTAAGCGTTTACGCAATGTAAAAAGTAGATTATTTTAAAAATTTAAAAATTCAAACACTGCTCTTAATTATGCAAAGTATGCATTGGCGAGGAGCCGATATAATTCCGAAAATTCTAAATGTTATTCTCAGCATTTAACACAGATACGTTTAAACTTATTGAATAATCTTAAATGCTTTTTTAAATTCGTAAATTCCAAGAGAAGAGCACAACAATTTCCTAGCTGTGTGAAACTTGGAAGTAAAGAATCATCAGACAACACAGAAATTGCAAATCTATTTGCTGAATTTTTTCAATCTTCATATACATAAAATGCATTTAGTGGTCAATATAATTTTCACCTTGATCAATTAAACCATTTTCCTCGTTTTTGTTTAACTGAAGATGAAGTTTATTTTGGGCTAAAGGCATTATGTTCCTCATTTTCCCCGGTCCTGACGGAGTTCCAACCTATATTTTGAAATTTTGTGCTAATGAATTATTTTTACCCCTTACAAAAATATTTAATTATTCCTTAAATACAGGTTATTTTCCGCATTTTTTGGAGGTCGAGCTATGTTATCCCCCTTCAGAAATCTCTTAATAGATGTTTTATAGAGAATTACAGATGTATTGCGAAGTTAAGTTCCATGCCTAAAATTATTGAACTATTAGTTTCACGAAGAATATCACATTTTATAAAAAGCATTATTTCCCCTTTTTCAACACGTTTTTATGAAAGGCAGATCTACTATTCAATTTTCTTACAGTACGATTTACACTCACTCTTTAACTGGTGCAGTGCAAATGGAATGTCTCTTAATTTAAAATAATGTAAGAAATTTTCCTTATTCAGATCACATCCAATACAATCCGACTACTTTATAGGGTCATACAAACTGGACAATGTTGATTCTTTCTCTGATCTTGGCGTCATCTTAGATCCTAAACTAAGGTTTCATCTTCATATCGATTCATGTATTAATAAAGCCAAGTCTTTATTTGGCTTCATTAAACGCTGGTCTAAGGAGTTTGATGACCCTTAACTAACAAAAAAGATTATTTGTTAGTATTATCCGCCCAGTCCTAGAATACGGTTGCATTCTTTGGAGTCCGTTTTATAAATGTCACTGTGATAAAATAGAGTCAGTTCAAGTTGGAACCCATTGGAATTACTTCCACCTTATAAAAGTCACTTATTGTTAATTAATCTTCCAACACTATAAAAAAGATGGTTTATGTTAAGAGCATTATTTATTATTAAACTAACACGTGGACTGATTAATTCGCCTTTTCTTTGGGCAGAAATAATTTTTAATGTCCCCTCTCGAAGAACACGTAATTTTGAACCGTTGAAATTGTCCATCGCGAGAACTAATTATGAACTAAACAACCCAATGAGGTCCTTATGTTTAATATATAATAGCATAAGTAATGTAATATACCTAAGTAGTCCATTGTATGCTATCAAGAATTCTATAGTGGGTTTGCAAACAGTAGACCCTGGCATTTGAGAAGCAGTTGTCAAATTTTATATTATAGCTTTTGTTTACTGTTGTTTGTTTAATGTATATTGAGTTAATTTAAGGTTAACTTAAGGAGGTAGCCCCCTCGGTTGGCAGGGGCGGGTGTGAGAGGCATGGGAACGAACGAAAAAAAGAAACAAACTCGAAATGGGTATTTACCATAAATTTAAATGTTATAATTAGCAAATCATTTTGAAGGTATATTTACGTACATATTTTACTTGCATCCATTTCCTGTTTATTTGCTGGTATTAGTTGTCTTTATTTACACGATATTTGATAACAATTGTTATAAAATGTTACTGGATGTTGCGTGTTTACTTCAATGTCCAGTAACAGAGAGCAAAACAAGAGAATTAGTTTGGCAGTCCTAGGCTGAGAATTTACTGAATATTAAAGCGTACATTTGTTCTAGTAAGATTTAAACGGCTTATACTCTGAAGTAGAACTTACTGAATAAACGTTACTGGAAAAGTAACCAGACACAAAGCAAAGCGAGCCTGGGACATTAAAACCAAGTACAGTCAACAGTTGCCGTACAAGCCAAACCAATAGTTACAAAACAAAAGCAATTCAGAAAATTGACAGTGGATCGTAGGGGTGAGGGGTGTACGTAGAGCCTTGTGCCGGGAAGTCAATGTTTATTGATAGGTTAATTGTTGGTAACAATTTTCCTTTTGGCAACGATATGCCTGTGCGTGGTGTCTGGCCGAGTGACAACATGCGTGGTGTCTGGCCGAGTGACAGGTTGATACTCCATGATGCTTAAAGGAGGCGGCAAAACAAGTGACATGTAATTATTCGTTAAAACGTCAAAAGCGCTAACCCAGTTTTCCAATAAACCGTATCGCACACATTTTAACAAATAAATAAGGGCCAAAAAAGGGGTCAAAAAGCGCGAATTTTATTTTTTTATTTTATACAATTCTAAATTAAAAATTCCGACCCCTTAAACATAAAGGTATGTTTCTAAACGATGCAGGTAAGTATATAATAGGTACGACAGAAGTGTGAGCAATTCGAGCAAAGTCGGGAGTGAAACCTTTGATGAATCTGCGGTAACAGATTCGGACCTAAAGCAAGCAATTTTTACGAAATAGTTTAATATACGCCGCAGATGAACTTGTAGTGACAGATTTGGTCTTCAATCGAGTTTTTATTTTCCCAAATTGTTATTCGAAAGCTGGGTTAAATGGAATGTCTCAGCAGTTGTCGCAGTTTCGATTTCGCAAGAATGTCGCTTTCCAGCAAAAACTTAAGCTGACAATGATTTTGACGAGTTTAAAGAAACCGCTGTTCCTGCTCAAATGGAATTCCATGCTCTGTTTCGGTACCATTATGAAATGGGACATGTCGGTATTATCAAAGTTACAGAATTAATAAATAAAACATACACACATAAACAAAACATTATGTTCAAAACTTCTTAAATTTGTAGTAGTTTGGCGGTTTATTTGGGATACTATTTGTATTTTGTTTTTGCAAAATAGTCAGGCTGAATCCCAGTTTGTTGTTTTTATAAAAAAACAACTGCTTATTAGTGGGGAATGTATGGCATTGTTTGGCGATGGATAAGGCAGGGAAGGCTATAGTTTCGGATCACGCCTCGGATCACTGATCCTCATCAGTTCCACTGATCCTCATCAGTATGAAAGGTTTTTTGTATAGAAGCAATAGCTTCTGGGGAGAATATCCCAACAAAAAACTAAGGGAACTGATGAGGATCAGTGGCGTGATCCGAAACAATAGTCTTCCCTGCCTTAACTGGGATTCAGCCTGACTATTTTGCAAAAACCAAATTAAGAATATACAATTAAAAAAACAATTAAAGTTCACCAAATGATAGTATTAATTGAATTTGTTCTTTCGTTATGTCGAGGTCGATATGCAACTATTAATGCCGCGTCGAATCTCAGTTTAAACCAGAGATCGTTTCATTGTGGAGAATTGGAATATTAAACAGCGACGAAAACTGGCGATTTATTAAAATCCGAGAATTATCGAATTTGTCATCGAGTGCTTTCCAAACAAGTACGAAACAACGATTGTTGAGAGGAAATTGCGCAACAATTTCTTAAGCTTCACCACTTGTCTTATGCCGCAAATAGAACCAGCGTTCAACATCAGAAAATCTAGTATTTTTTATAAAGATGGCGCTAAACAAATCCCGAAAGGAAGGCCAAGCAGAAAATTTTCCATCGAAAACATCAATATCTGTAGGGGGCAATGCAAAAAAGGTAAACGATATCACGAGCGGATGTAATGTTGGACGCAACTTTTTCTGAGAATCAGAAATCCACAAAATTGAGCCAATTGTTCAATAGAACAGCAGAATTTTGAAATTTGTCTATTTAATATTGCTATTGTAGTCGAATACATTTTAACCGAATAATTGTATTTACTCTCTGCCAATGAAGACAGTGCAACGACGTAATGACCGATTGCCATAATTTTTATAATATGATCTTCCCTTCCTCTAACTTAATAATATTTAAATCTTTTGATTTTGTGCACCAAATTCTACGAGTGCGTCAGAGGCACTTATGCAGTTGTCGTTAAGTTCGATACATTGCTTACGGCAATGTATATGTTCGAAACATTGTTTCCCCTTCTACAGCATTACAATTAACCACTTTAATTGGCCGCTCTTCGGAGCCCAATGGGGAAATCTTCTCTGCATATCTTCCAGGAGCCTCATTCGCCTAGTTCGGATTATAGGGCAGAGTTTCGCTCTCTTCTACTATATCTCCTGGAAGCCACATTCGCTTAGTTCGGATGCAGAGAGGCGTTTTCCAATGCAGTGGTCGTAGTTGTTGATCACGGCCTTGCTGTAGCTTTCTTGCCCATGGCAACATCACTTGCTTACCCGCTTTCGTAGAGTAAACACTTGCTTTCTGACTCTCGTAGAGTAAACTTGCGATCTCTCACGTTGGTTACACTGGCTTTCTCGCACGCACACCTAAAGGTAAATTTTGTTGCTTTTCGAAACAAATCCACTTGCCAAATAAAGTTGAAAATATATTCTAATATTAAATTGTTTTATTATGTTTTTCTTTCTCTTACTGGTTTTTCTCCTCTTAACCGGTATTACGCCAATATTTTAGAAAAATAAAAATGTATATTTTGTTTTTGGAAAACGATATAAAAAACGACGACACTCGCGGTATGCTCAATAATAGAACACTGAACTACGTACCTTTGAGTTTGTTTGTATGATGATATGGCAGATTTTGATGTTGTTGATGATGATGCAGTTTCTGGTGAGGGCGGTGTTGTTTGTCTCCTTTAAAAAATATGGAAGAGCTCAAATTAGCAACAACTTCGTAATTTGTTGGCGGTTGATCCGGCTCGAATGCATTCCATATCATATCATCATACAAACAAACTCAAAGGTACGTAGTTCAGTGTTCTATTATTGAGCATACCGCGAGTGTCGTCGTTTTTTATATCGTTTTCCAAAAACAAAATATACATTTTTATTTTTCTAAATTGTTCGCTACACCGCGTACTGGTCGCCTTTCAATTACCTTAACGTGTGCCTAGTGACAAAATCACTCAGTGTCGCATATAATTGATTTCATTTGTGTAGTGCTTCTTGTTATTTATCACTAGAGGCTACTCATACACCCTCACAAGTAAAAGTAAAAAAACACTAACAATGCGAACACTCATCGTGCCCTTTTCCTATTTTTCTTATTACACTCAAACCCACCAACGATTTTATATCGCATCCACTCTTCTCGTTTGTTTGCATAAACAATAACATAATATTCCACGCGCCCTTTTTTAGCGTCTGTTGGTTAAACTCTAATCATACCAACAACATTTACATCTTCCCAACTCTCACTGTTGGATCGTTCTCGCTGTTTGTTAAAAATATCATTCTCGCATTCCAGCCGCCTTGCTTGGTTTGAGCCGACTAACCTACAAATATACCAACAAGTTCTTTCTCTCCCCACACATTTCTGTTGGTTCGTTGTCGTTGGTCTGTTTGTAGAGCGTTAGCCGCTCACTCAACACTGCTTGTGTTTTGTTCCTCTTTGTGCGGTATTCGTTATTCACCACTGCACAGTGGTTGCGTGGTATAAAATTTTGAAATTTTATAAATAATATTTTAAAATATATTTTGTAAAAAAATTTTGTCATATTTGTTGATACTTAGTAGGGTTTTGGATTTTTTAATAAAAAGTACCCTATTTTCAGCATTCAACAAGCGCTTTCAAAACATTCATTTGTTGTTATTGAAAACTCTTTTTGGGCAGTTTTATTAACTTTTTTGTGAACCAATTAATTATTTGCTCTTAAATAAAAATATTTGGCTGTAAAATTATTTGAAATTTCATACACCCTACTGTCGGTAATAGCGATTTTCAAATTATTTTTCGCAATTTTCCTGGCCTTTTTTGGGATATTTTACAAAAGTTATTGTTTCTTGCTTTTATATCGAATATCTTATATTATTTTATTAATCCATTTTGCAAATTCGACAGTGCTTGCCCTACATTCGGTTCTAAGCGATCCCAAATAGTGAAAGATAGCGGTTTTTTGATTATTTATTATTTTTTTTTTTTTTTGATTTTTTTATCCTCTTTCGTTTTTATCTATCTTAAATCATGTCGGTCACTCCAATGACACAGTTCATTCGGGCTTCTGATAATGTGATCAAATTTATTGCTTCATTCCACATGCTTAAGCCGGAGAGTCACACCATTTTCAACCTTGAAATTCACAGCTCGGAACTTCAAGAGTTGTGGTAAAAGTCAAAGACACTTATGCTAAGTGTATTGACCATTTGATGACTTTAGAGTCGGATCGAATTTCGTCTGCCGATTCCAATTTTCAATCCCCTAGGCAAAGCTTTACTGCTTGTTTGTCGGAAATAAAGAAAAAGTTGCACAGGCTTAAGTCGGTTAAAACTCCTACTGCAACTCCCACCGTCAAGATGTCGTGGCCCACCTTCCGGGACCTGTTCTCTGCCATGTTTATAAAAAACTCTCGCTTAAGTGACATTGAGAGGCGTTGTCACTTAGTTCAAAAAACAAGCTAGGGATTTCGTTTCAAAATTTCCGCTTACTCATAAAATTTTTGCAATGGCGTGGAAGGCGTTAAAGGATACGTATGATTATAAACGGATTCTAGTATATAATCACATCAAGCTTCTTTTCGATCTTCCAGTATTAGAATCTGAGACCAGTTCTAATTTAACAATTCTACAGCGTGGTATCAACGGCTGCATTTCTGCTATGTCAGTCTACGATGTAGTTACGGATCACTGGGATCCAATTTTGGTATACATTTTTCAGCACCGTTTACCTAACATAAATGCAGTTTTGTGGGAGCAGAGTATAAAAGACAAATCTTCGCTATCGTCGTGGGAAGTTTTGAACAAATTCCTCATTGAAAGAATTCGTAAACAAGACATGAGTGGTTCTCCTTCTAGTCTAATTTCGAAAAGTAAAATCAAATGCCATGTAGCTACGGTTAAACATAGATCAAATTCATGCATTCTTTGTAGAAATGAATTTCATTCATTACGCCCATGTTCCAAATTTAGAGCACTTTCCTTTGAAAAAAGATATGAAACCGCTAAAAAACAGAATTGTTGTTTAAATTGTCTCTCGGTAGGACATTCCATCAAGAATTGTGTCAGTAGCTATAACTGTAATATTTGTAAAATTCGACATCATACTTTGTTGCATAGGCTTACTGCTTCTCCTCAATCATCTCGAATTGGTTCTCCTCAGTCTTCTAGTATTGGTTCTCCCCTATCATCTAGGCCTTCGAATCCTATTACGACAAATATTGTCAATACTCCACAAGTTGATGGTAATATAGCTTCCACTGGCGCTAATCCGAGGGTAATGAATATGCAACCCAAAACCGTAGTGTTTTGTTGTGTACTGATATTGTCAACATAGTTCATTTAGGAGTTTCGTACGCTATTCGCGCTCTGATCGACCGTGGTTCAGAGGCTTCGTTCATATCTGGACACTTGCAAACTCGTCATCAACTGCTTACTCAGTCAATTTCTGCCAACATTTCTGGTGTAAATAGTTCAAACTATGCCATCTCCAAGAAAACTGTTCAGTTCGCATCCGTTCTCGCCTCGATTCTTCTTTAATTGTTGCCTAATCTATCTTTAGCCGATGCTAACCTCTTCAATTGTAGACCTGTCGATTTGTTATTAGGGGCAGATTTGTATCCACGGATCTTGAGGGAAGGGACGCAACGAAATGTTTTGGGTTCCATCCTAGCACAAAACACGATATTCTGCTGGATTCTGGCTGGTGCTATACCTTCGTCCTCAGTCCAGTCCAAATTGAAGCATCCTTCGCCGTCGGACATGTTCTGTGAGAGGAATTATCGTCGTTGCGTCCGGTCAAAATTCATTTTTTTCGTAATTCTCGCTCACCTAGATTTTCGTTGCTAGATCAGCCTTTCTTTGCTTTCGAACAATTCACTCCTCTCCAAAGCTTTCAGTATCTGACGCTGTCATACCTTGTACGTCAATCAACTATCCTGCCGTTTTCACGCCAACTTATTTGTATTCTTGCAGAATTCGTTCACGCGATTTCCATTCATGGTGGAAATCAGCCTCGTAGCCATCTTATCGATATTAGATTCTCTAAAATTATGCGGTTTGTTATCAATCGTTTAATCTTCTTGGCGTAGGGGATGTTAGATACCAAGCAACAGCTCTGATTCGCTTTAACATGGCGAAGTTCAGGCTTATCTTGGTCTCTCTTTCATCTCAATTGTGGACACTGACCTCCCCGCGGTGCCACCTGGGGAGCTATTCTCATCACCCGATGAAATAGTGAGCTAATATGTGCTGCGAGTTCACCCATCAGAACTATAAAAAATGGGTTGAGGCGTCGGGTTAGTTGCCCACTCTCGGAAAACCCAACCTACTATGAAAAAGCAAAGAAAAAGAAAACCAAACCCCCCTAATGTTGACGACCCCCGCAAACGTATAACGGACCACGATCTGCGAATCTGCACTTGGAATGTGCGCACGTTGTACAGAACCGGGGCAGTGTTCGCTTTGGCGGATATACTCAAGAAGTACAAAGCCGATATTATTGCCTTACAGGAAATGCGATGGAAAGGGACAGGCGTAAGTAAATCAGACGATTACGCCCTGTATTATAGCTGCCATGAAACGAGACATGAATTTGACTGCGGATTTATGGTTAACAGGAGAATAAAAGACCTTGTCTCCAGATTCACTCCAGTAGATGAGCGAATTGCTATAATCCGTATAAAAGCGAAGTTCTTTTACATTAGTCTAGTTTGCGCCCATGCTGCGACCGAAGATAAGGATGAAAAGACCGGCATGAGGTTGATTGACTTCGCGGCAGCAAAAAACATGGTAGTTAGCAGCACCAGATTCAAGCATCAACCAGATTCAAGTTGATCATGTTGTGATAGACGGAAGGCATTCATCCAGTGTTTTAGACGTCGATCGATCCATCTGCTTGAAGAAAGCACTTCTTGTAGCAAAAGGAACAATTGGGTACCAAAAACCACCACCAAGAAACCCATGGTACGATCAGGAGTGTCGTAATGTTACTAATGAGAAAAACGCAGCGTATAGGGCAACCCTGCAGACAGTAGCAACACGTAACGTGATGGAGAATTATCGGGAGAAAAGGAGAGAGGAGAAACGTGTTTTTAGAAAAAAGACGAAAGAACAAGAAAAACGTGAGCGTGAGCAAATCGAGATATACAGGAGTCAGAATGAAGTCCGGAAATTTTACCAACGAGTAAAGCACAAAACCGAAGGCTTTCGTGCAGGCACATCCTCCTGTAGAGATGAAGAAGGGAAACTGGTGACAGATACAGACAGGGTGTTGAGGATCTGGAAGGAGCATTTCGAAAAGCTTCTAGTATTAAATAGTGGCGATGAACAAGATACCCCAGAACCAATAAGAGATGATGGTATAGAGTGTATACCACCTAGCCAAGATGAGGTCATAAAAGCAAGTAATCGGCTCAAGAACAATAAAGCAGCAGGAGCCGATGGGTCACCAGCCGTGCAATTCATGTCTGGTGGCCAGATGCTGGTCAGGAGCATGCACCAGCTCATTAGCACAATTTGGCTAGATTAATGCATGCCCAGTGATTGGAACCTCAGCATCCTGTGTCCCGTGCACAAAAAAAGGAGACAAGACGATATGTTCCAACTATAGAGGAATAAGTCTAATTCCCATCGCATATAAAGTACTATCCAGTGTGATGTGTGAACGATTGAAGCCAATGGTCAATGACATCATCGGACCATACCAATGCGGATTCAGACCTGGCAAATCCACCATTGACCAGATTTACACTCTGCGCCAAATCCTGGAAAAGACCCACGAAAAACACATCGAAACATACCACCTATTTGTCGATTATAAAGCCGCATTCGACAGCCCTATTCGTTCAGAGGTGTTTAAAGCCATGTCTGCGTTCGGCATTCCTGCAAAATTAATACGGCTATGCAGGATAACTTAAAGTGGCACAAGGTCAGCAGTTAAAGTAGGAAAGGACCTATCGGAGCCCTTCAATACGGAACGAGGATTCAGACAGGGTGACAGTTTGTCGTGTGATCTTTTTAACATCATCCTGGAAAAGGTCATACGAATAGCAAAGGTGAACAGAAATGGCACTCTGTACACCAAACAACACATGTTACTCGCCTACGCCGATGACATTGATATAATTGGTCGAACATTGCGAGCGGTAACAGCCACCTTTGCACAAATTGAAAAGGAGTCTGCCAAAGTGGGTCTGGCAGTAAACGGCGAGAAGACCAAGCTGATGGTATCAACGCGCAAGACGTCCAGTAGACTCGGACCAACAGTGAAACTTGAGAACTACAGCTTCGAGGTAGTTAAAGACTTTATATACCTTGGTACCTAAATAAAACAAATGACATCATAAATAAAAGAAATGACATCAGTTTTGAAATTCGGAGAAGGATTGTGATGGCCAACAGATGCTACTATGGTCTAAGTAAGCAGTTTAGAAACAAGGCCACCTCCCGCCAGACCAAACTCACAAGACGCTGATACTACCCGTTCTATTATATGGATCAGAAGCATGGGTACTTGTGCAAGCAGATGAGGCAGCTCTTGGGGTGTTTGAGAGAAAAATTATCCTAAAGGTCTACGGGCCGATCTGCGTCGACGGTGAATATCGGCGTCGAATGAACCATGAGCTTTACAATTTATACGCGGACATCGACATATTCGGTCGTATTGAGCTGCCCAGCTCAAAAGGCATATAAAAATTAGCCTACTGATGGTTCCCGTAGAACGGGAAGGCCACGAATCAGATGGAAAGACCAAGTAGAAAACAACATCTTGGAACGTGTTCTTCCAAATTGGTGGACTTGCGCACAAGACCGACACGCTTGGAAATATTTATTAAGCTCGGCTTATGGAACAACCGTTCTGTAACAAGCCAGCTAAGTAATTAAGTAAGTAATCTTCTTGAAATTTCTTGGTTGCTCTTTTTCGAAAAAAAGTTACTCGAGCCCTTCGATATTAAGTTGTATACGAATTCAGCGTGTCGTATCGTCAATGGTTGGTGTATGTCTTCGTCTGCTTTTCAGTCAAAGCAGTTTCTTAGAAGTCATTTCTCCCTTGAGCTCTGCTTCATTTTGGCTGCTCTTTATCGTTTTTTGATTGTCGTATTTACTATAGGACAGAATATTAAATTCGTACTGAAGCCTGCTTAACTTCTATATCCCTTTCGATACGGTTCAACTTACATCGGGCAATCTATCTAGTCGCTCTTCCTCATTCTACACGTTAACCAATAATAGTCGATTTCCCTCTAAGTCTTATCAATAGACTTCTCTAGTTCAAATTTGTAATTTACTTCAATTCCACAATAGATCGAATTATACTTAGCTAATATGCAATGTCAATAACTCGTTGTGCTCTGTCATGAGCAATCACTTAGGTCCAACAAGGAATTGTTCTTGGACCAGAGACTAAATTAGTTGTAAAAAGTAAAGAATAACTTCATCGTGTATTCTTTTTGTCAAAATAGTCGAAAAATAAATAATCTCAAATTGAATTATATCCGATCCTGCTCAATAAAACTGAACTACTATACCTATCGATGCATTTAATTCACAATGCATTTACTAACCCTAGTTTAAGTCGCGTACTAATACTATATCTCCTGGAAGCCATATTCGCTTAGTTCGGATGCAGAGAGGCGCTTTCCAATGCTGTGGTCGTAGTTGTTGATCACGGCCTTGCTGTAGCTTTCTTGCCCATCGCAACATCACTTGCTTATCCGCTTTCGTAGAGTAAACACTTGCTTTCTAACTCTCGTAGAGTAAACTTGCAATCCCGCTCTCGTTGGTTACACTTGCATTTTCGCACGCACACCTAAAGGTAAAGTTTGTTGCTTTTCGAAACAAATCCACTTGCCAAATAAAGTTGAAAATATATTCTAATATTAACATGTTTTATTTTGTTTTTCTTTCTCTTTTTGGATTTTCTCCCCTTAACCGGTATCACGCCAACACTATGATTATGATGAAAGACTCAAACAATTTGCCGAAAATGCAAAAATAAATAAAACAACGATTTTGTTTTAATTTATTTAATGACGGTTGCACCCATTTGAAAGCGTTAAGAAGTAACAGCAAAAATAAAATATCCGATAGTATTTTGTTTAAATATTTTTTTGCAACACCCTAATACAGACGATCTAGCTAACTAATATTACCAGCCAATGTAGTGTAGAGGATTCAAAAAAGGTACTCCTATCAAGTAACTAACCAACGTAATGCAGGTACTCGACCTATGCGGACAGGAAAAAGAATAAAAAATATTGTTCCTTCGTTTGTTATGTTAGTTCACTCATCTAACAAAACAGGAAGAAGTTATAATCAGAGGGGAAAATAATAAGAGACGGTTATGAGACGTTGCAAAGCGACTTTTGATCAGAACCGAATGTATTGTTATTGTCGCAAAAATTTACTTTCGCGGGTTCACACTAACGCACTAAACGTTCCTTTAACAGATTGTGGACTGTATAAGTTTGGAATGCGAAAATTTTGAGAATCAGTTGTTACGATTTGATGCGACACCTTATAATGAAGATCTCAATTGAAAAATAAGAACAAATGTTACGCAACGAGCTTGGATAAATTGAATATAGTCCTTAAAGGAAGTTATGTAAATGTATGACACCCAGATTTCCCGGAAATACGGTGTGAACTAAAATTGGTCTTACAAAATGTAGTGCGCATTGGTGTGATATGAAGAAAATACTCAAAATTTCCATCTACCAGTTTAATTTTTTTATGTATGCTCAAAAAGAAAAAGAAAACAATAAGCCAAATATAGAATTTAGACGAAATTCATTACTAAAGAAAAAACAGTATAAACAAAGATCTGTTGTCCTGAAAGTGTAGAGAAAGAATTGCTTACGTTCACACATATATCGATTAAATGCCATGTTAAGATGATATTACATGGACAGCCCACCCATCCTGTTTACTAACTCAATCCAAGAAGGGAAATCCTAACAAATCATCATAGTAAACCCACAATCAGTCACCCTATTTAACTCAGCCGAACCCTTTTTGTAAAATCAAACTCGAAAAATTATCTACTCCATATTGATATGAACAATAATTTTATTAAAATAAGAAAATTCCATTTGTTTATAATTCAGAAAAAAAAATTAACTATACCTAATAAGAATGAAATACAGCGTTAAATTAGCTATCTCAAAATATAAATTTACACTGAACATTTTGCAAAAGCTAGATATGTACAAATATTAATATAAAGAAGAAAATTATTGACAAGAATTTTTTTTATATCGAAATCGAAGACTATTTTTCATTAAATATAAAGCAATCAATTAAATAAATAATACAAATTTATAAATATAAACAAAAAATTCAATAAAAAAATTAATAACAATTATAACATGAGAATCTGAATCAGATAAGTTGGTGAAACAATCAATATTAGCAAAAAAAAAATATGTTAACACACAAAAAAAGCGAAATGTACATCGGTTTGTGTGTTTCTTTTCTTTTTTTCTTTTGTAACAAACAGCTGTTAGGTCGTTCAACCCGACCAACAGCAAAATGTTAAGCACTGTTAATATCAATGATCTTTTACAGATTTCTTTTGTTCTTATTTGAATAAAATTATTTTGAATTTTTTTTTAAACCAAATATAAAAATTATGTAAAATGGGACTAATTGTATGGATATGCTGTAATATTTACTTATTACTTAAAATTATGGCAAAATAAAACCAACTGGTTGTAATGGCAAAAGTTTGAAATGCAGTGCTTCTCAAACTACGTCACTGAATGTAATTAGTTAACAGCAGAACTGATGCGTTAACATTGGTTGCTATGTTAACACCAGCATATCCACACAACCAGTACAGAAAATATAAATGACAGGAAATGGAAAATTGAACGAGCAACAGGAAAATCCTTTAAATATTCACCAGTAATTGATTTAATGAGTTTCAATAAATTAATTACGATCAAAACAATATTAAATATTATTAAATAAAGAAACTTTAATGTTAATATTTTCTGGAGAGGAATAACGGTACGCTCTCAGTAAGTGGTTACCTTGCTTTGCTTGTTCAATTTTAACATGTTTCTCACTTACTTGGTTTGTGACAGAATTCCCTCCTTGAAAGGCCTTTCGATGGGGTGATCAGCAAACTCCAAATAAGAGAATACAGTAAGAGTATAGTATGCACCAGAATAAATCGCCATCCATGTAAATTTATATTATTTCACACAATTTTTATATTTGTTTGTTTTAAATTGTGCTTCTTTTAAAATTTTTTAACTATTTTAATCAAAATCAATGGTTTTTTAAGTTTGAAGGTTAATTTCAATGTTCTTTTTCAACACAGATTGTTTTATATTCATATTGTTTCACTACCGTCTGTTTCAGATCTCACATTGCCTGATAGAACCAACAACAACAATTATTTCAACGTTAACTTGAACAATAATTGAGAGAACAAATGTATAAAAGCACATGCAAATTATTTCAATATTAACAAATCTTAAGTTTTCATTGTTCTTCCACACCACAGATTCAAGCAAAGGATTTGTTTTTTTTCGGTTTAAATTATTAATTTTTTTCCACTGGCACTGAATGATTTTTCAAATAAAATGCATCGATCACCATACCACTTCACCAACTACAGCTCTGAGTAAAGCGATGGTAGAAATTCTCACTAGACTGTCGATCGATAATGCGAAAATCCATGGAATTGGAGAATAAGGTGTTCTAAAGATAAGGAAGAGGGGATACAAGAGTGGGAATTAGAAAACACATAGAAATGATGACACAACGAACACTGAACCTTACCCGTGATTAAAGAAGAAAAATAGTAGAGCATTGCCAGGAATAGTTCTGGGTGAAAAAGAAAATTCTTCAATATTCTTGACGAAAATGAAAATCAACCAGGGCGAATTTTTATGACCTCTCCTCAGGTATAGACTGCCTCCTTCTGGCACAAAATTAAGGAAATTTGCACAGATGGGTCAAACAAAGCCCCAAAGAATTTCTATTGTGCAACCAAAACCAATAGTTGAATCAACTCCTCACAATGGCTCCAAAAGGCTTGTGCTTAGGTGCGTGGTTGGAAGAAACTGCGCAAGATGTCTTCCTAATTACCCTATTTTGTAACCTCGGATGATACGCTGCTACAAAATGCCAAAACTAATACCAGTAAAAAATTCCAAAATTAAATATGTCTACTTTCTATATATGTATATATATTCCCCACAACAACGAAACTATCCTCTATGATCCTCGTATGTGTGCTTGAGTGAGATTAGAAAAACAAGCGAATAGAAAATCCTAAATTACGCTCCTGTTGTTTCCTCATTACCTCAGCTGCCTTAGACCTTACTATATCAAATGTATCATGCCGATTGAAATTCATGGATCTGTCCTCCAGAGAATTAAGGTTCCGCAATAATTTATAGGTCGACGCATTGGTCACCATGTGCTGACCAAATGCCATAAAATACGGAGGAGTTCCGATAGACGTATGAAGAGTTGATCTTAGGACACATTCTATGTGGCTTAAATTCACATCCCAGTCCGTCTGGTCAGGTTTCACATATGCCTTAATGGCCGATATGACAGATCTATTTACCCTCTCTGAAGCATTTGCCTGTGGCGAATGCAATAGTTCATTAAACTTCTTAGCTTTAAATTGAGTTCCATTGTCGGATACTATACTTTCGGGAACACCAAAGGTATGAAATAAGTCTTGCTCCATGTACTTAATTACTACATCCGCTGTAAATTTCCGCACAGGGTGAAGAAATGCAAATTTCGAAAAGTGGTCAAGTACTATGAATATGCCAATGTTTCCTAATTTTGACCTAGGGTAGGGTCCTATAAAATCAATGTATAGTCTTTGAAAAAATCTATGGGTTACACCAGTATCTCCCATAGGAGGCTTCATTGTTATATTGGGATATTTCGTGCTTTTACACACATCGCAGGCATTAATATAGTTCTTCACATCCGAAACCAAATTTGGCCAAAAATAATACCTTCGGATCCGCTCTAAGGTTTTATGTATGCCGCTAGGAGAGGAAAGGGGGCTGTCATGGTGTTTTTCCAAAACCTCGGAAACCATACTAGGAGGGATCCACAACTTCCACGCCAAATCATCTAGCACAGGGTCGCCAACAGCATGGACCGTTCTCCTGTACAGAAAACCATCAATAATTTTTAAATCAGGAGTTGCATCAATATTCTTTTTAACCTTATTCAGGAGCTCCTTATACTCTTCAGAGGAGAAATGCGGGGAGTTTAAATCTACAAATACACCACGATCATTATCGATCTCAGACACAAATAATATTCCCGACAGATCTTCCATGTTGGTACGCGAAAGCGCATCAGGAACTATATTCTGCGACCCTTTTCTATGTTCAATTCTAAAGCGATACCCTTGAAGTTTTAAGGCCCATCTAGCCAGCCTGGTGCTTTAGTCAGATTGGGACATGAGCCACTTAAGAGAAGCGTGGTCAGTTATGACCGTGAACTCATGTCCCTCGACATAAGCTCTGAACTTTTTAATGCATAGCATTGCTGCTAAGCATTCTTGTTCGGTGACACTATAGTTGCGTTGGGCTTGGTTGAGTTTCTTAGACATAAATGCTATTGGAAACTCATCACCCTCCGCATTCTCTTGCACCAAAACTCCTCCTATACCTGTCTTGCTTGTATCACAGTGTATAAAGAACGGCTGTGAGAAGTCAGGACTATGCAACACAGGGGCAGTGCTTAGAATGGACTTTAATTCTTCGAAGGCATTTTGGGCCTCAGGGGACCAACGAAATTTCCGATTATTTTTCAAAAGATCTGTCAAAGGGCTAGAAATTGCAGCATAGTTCCTAACGGACTTCCGGTACCAACCAGACATACCTAAAAATCGCCGGATTTGCTTGACGGATCTGGGTATTGGGAAGTCGGTTATAGCCGACATTTTATCAGGGTCTGTACGGATTGTGCCCTCACCAACGACATGTCGTAAATATCGAACCTCTTTTCTACAGAACTTGCTTTTCTCGACATTAATGGTTAAACCTGCCATCCGGAGACACCTCGCCACTTCCTTAAGTACCTCAATATGTCTGAGAGACGCTGGTATCACTTTATCCATGAGTCTACACATGGTTTGTGGGGCGTTACATAAGCCAAATGGCATGACTTTAAACTGATACAAAGGTCTCCCAGGAACTGTGAATGAAGTCTTACCTT
>NW_026884445.1:0-56199 GCF_032173495.1 Musca vetustissima | reverse complement strand
TATTTAAAGGTTAATTTGATTTTTTTTCTTTATAATTTTATTAATAAACTTAAAGCATCATAACATGGCATCGCATACCGCCAGCCCGCCCACTTAATCTAGCCAATAAATTTGTCAAACTAAACAAAATAAAATAAACAACACTTCGAATCACTTCCACCCATATTTTACACTGTATCAAGAGAAAAAAAACACAAAAGGGAAACATTTCAAAATTTGTCTTTTAGAGAAGTTGAAATGGTGCGTAAAGGAATCCAAAAACATTGGGAAGGGGGAGAACAACTTGCAACATTTTTTGAAATATTATTATAGGTGTAATATTTTGGTAATTTATGATAAAAAGGTGTGTTATTAAGAATTCATATACGAGGTTCGTTCAAAAAGCACAGTAGATAAAGACCAACGGTCTCTATACAGCCCAATTGACCTTGATAAAGACCTATACAATCCAAATGGTCTTTATAAAGAGCAGCGGTCCCTACACACAGCTCAATTGGCCTTTATAAAGACCAGGGGTCTCTATACAGCCCAATTGGCCTTCATAAAGACCAGCGGTCTCTATACCGACCAATTGGTATTTATAAAGACCAGAGGTCTCTATTCGTACCAATTGGCTTTAATTAAGACCTACGATCTGTATACAGCCCAATTGACCTTTAAAAAAGACCTACTATAGACTGTAGGTATAGCCGAGATCAGGGGTCTCTATACCGACCAATTGGTCTTTATAAAGTCTATATACCAATCAATTGGCCTTTATAATAAACAGGGGTCATTATACCGACCATTTAGGTTCTACACCGACCAGTTAGCCTTTATAAAGACCTTGGGACTCTTTACAGCCCAATTGACCTTTATAAAGACTAACGGCCTCTATACAGCCCAATAGGCCTTTATAAAGACCGACGATCTCATACCGATAAATTGGTCTTTATAACGACTAGGGGTCTTTATACCGACCAGTTGGTCTTTATAAAGACCTACAGTCTCTATGTGTCCATTTGGCTTTTATAAAGACCATCGATCGGTCGGTATAAAGACCCCTAGTCGTTATAAAGACCAATTTATCGGTATGAGATCGTCGGTCTTTATAAAGGCCAATTGTGCTGTATAGAGACTGTGGGTCCTTAATAAAGGCCTATTGGGCTGTATAGAGGCCGTTAGTCTTTATAAATTCAATTGGGCTGTAAAGAGTCCCACGGTCTTAATAAAGGCTAACTGGTCGGTGTAGAACCCAAATAGTCGGTTTAATGACCAGATGTTTGCGGAACAAATATAGTCCGATGAGTTTTAAATTTGACCTATTATAATGTCACTCGTACAAGGACTAAAACCAACTTAGTCCTTGTAGTAGCTTCGTTAATCATTTTGTTTTATCCAGCTATGTAGATGATTGGTATGATGTAACCTTTCCTAGGTGATGGGGCTACCATCTATCGTTGCCTAGAAACAACGTCTTCTAAAATATTGTGCAGCGGTTGGGATATTTGCGTATTTAGTGTTGCCATTTTTCTCTCGGTGGCGTCTTCTGTTTATGCGGAAGTTATTATTAGAATATCAAGGGTCTTCGTATGAATTTCAAATATTCAGGAACCAATTTAAAATAATTTTCCCCCTCCGCTGGGATGAATGAATGATGCTCCCTATAGTAGGCTATTGACCTTAATGACATAATGGTGGTATCATTCAGTATCGATTGGATTATAACTACAAGTCCTGACAGGAAGTTTAGGTACTATTTTATACCCTCAGATGATTATTGTTTTTACCAGCAAGAAGTGCTTAAAGAATTTGTGCGGATTTTTATTGTGGAAAAGTATTGAAAGAGGGCGTTAACTAGTATAACTAGGGAAATAAAAACATGCCAGGAACAACGATGAATTCTTTGAGTGATATGGCCCCTCCTGTAGGACAAGGAATTGGTTCAGAGCAAATGAATTCTCCAATAAATTCCCCTAATGGTGGTATCATTCAGTATCGATTGGATTATAACTACAAGTCCTGACAGGAAGTTTAGGTACTATTTTATACCCTCAGATACCCGAAAAATTTGCCTTTTCGAAATGTTTCTTTGTTTTTGCACATGTTTTATTTTTAGGGACCCATTGGTCGTCTTCTTCTGGAGAGAACCCCAAAAAGGGTGAATATTTTTTAAATCTGTAAAGCTGGTCCATAGGTGTCTCATTATACCCTACACAACTATGTTGTCAGGGTATTATAGCTTTGTGCAGCCCCAAATGTTTGTAACGCCGCTAAATATTGGTCCTAGACCTTTAAGTATACCGATCGTCATATCTCGACTAGCTGAGTCGATCTAGACATGTGTGTCCGTCCGTCCGTCTGTCCATTATAATTTGTAAACACGATACAGGCCACAGTTATGGACCAATCTTCACGAAATTTTGCATGTAGGATGGGTTCTGGCCAATGAAGACCCCTATTGTTTTTGGAAAAGATCGATTAATATTTAAGTGATGAAATGGACCAAAAACATTATTTTTGTCGGTTTTTCTGGTCGCTCCATAGGCCGCAATTATGCCCAAACACCGCGAATTTTTGCATGGAGAAGGGGATCGGGCCAGAGAATAAGCATGCATGTTTTGATAAAGATCGGTCAATATTTAGCGGGTCAAATGGACCCTGACTTTTGTGTGAAAAATGACAAAATTTGTATTCTATGGCATATATATTTACTCCTGGAGGATGTAGACCCGAGGAGTTGATAGCATATCCAAGGGGAGTGGTTGGCCTTTATCTTGATACCAAATATAGTGATGTATCTACTCAGATATGGGAGTTACAGTCAAATATTTACAGGTGCTTACGTATTCAGATACTATTTAGTAACCCATTACCACACTAGAGGCGGAAATATAGCGCGGAACGCTTTGAAATTTTCCACGAGGGCCCAGGTGTGGTCAAGGATAACGTCTATAATTTTCGGTGATGATAAAATAATAATATTGGGATGAAATGGACCGAAAACTTAATTTTTGTGTGTTTTCGAGTCGAGTATAATCCGAAAATCGCAACACAACCCACCGTGAAGCTAATCTGGACAAGTAATTAGAAGAACTGTACTGAATATTCGAAAAAGTAAGGAAGTGGTGTTGTTGACCTCTAATCGGGCAAGAGGGGGCAAATATCAGGAAATATTACTCAGACTCGGAATAAATATCCTCAGAAAGTTAGAGTTCGTGGTAGTTGTGTAGGGTATCGTATGGTCGGCCTCGTCCGACTATACTGCTCCGCTCACTGGTTTTTTCCTTCCTTTTGGTTTTAAAAGCGATTATTTTATGGAAGTTTAAGACGCTTAGTGTCGCTTCCAAAATAATAGTATCAGAACAACTTTTTGGTCTGGTCAACATAATTTTTTGAGGTACGTCAACAGAGGACTTAACACTCTCGATGTAAAAATTTAGGATTTCATTAATAGGCGAAGTACTTGACTGTCAATAAATATTCCGATCAAGTAGCATGAGTATACCTCAGATACTGTCCTCATAGAATACATATTAAAAGTCCATTGCAGATTTCAGGTAGAGGTCGATAAGTTTGCTTAATATCAGAAAAACCGCAAAGCGATACCATACTTCTTTTCAGAGCCGTTCCTAACAACTTTACTTTCCAATTCCAAATCGCAAATCTATTTGTGCAATCGGTCCAATTCTGGGACAATTGAATATTGTGCCTATGAACAGAGCACTTTAATTAAATACTGTTATTTTTTATTTCAAAGGAAATGGTGTAATCATATCTTTGCCAACATATTTACGCAAAACCAAATAATCCACACACATACAAACACAAAACAAAAATATGACCCAAATATTTTGACAATCTTTTTTTGCACTAATTCCAATATCTGATGTAGATAAAAATAAGAAAATATTTTGCACTTCAACATTTATCCAATTCTCAAACATACAACAACAAAAATTGACATAGGTCTTATTATTATTTATTAAATCCCGTCAAAAAACACTTGACATTTCATCACTTTCACTGTCAGTGGGGGGAACATTTCAAATATGCCTCGAGCAAGGCTTCAGTACTCAAATCACAACCCTGCGGCGCATTATCTAAGAAGACTTTGCCGAAAAAAAAAAAAACAAAATCACAAACTTACTAAAATAATAATATGATGGTGGTGATGACAGCAATGTTGCTGCTGCTGTTGTTGGTCTTGATACTGATGATTGCAATGATGCTGGTGGTGATGGTGTTGTTGTGGACGCCGCCTCTTTACATAGTTAAGCCAAGTGGGCATTACGGGTGAAAGAGGCATGGTACGGTGTGGGGTTAAATCACAAAAAAATTCAATTAAACCAAATGGTGTGTGTCCACCCACATTTTTTTTTCAAACGCCAAACAATAACAGACGTAACCGAAAAAAAAATATTAGACAACAAAATTCACGCCCAAGATTTTTCGAAACGATCAGAATTTTATGTGACCACCAGCACCGCAATGAACACTTTCTGGTCACCGACTAAAATTATCAACGAAAATCACCACACAACGCGATTTATCCAGAGTATCTCACGAAGAGCATCATAATTTTTTTCTTTGTGAATATCGTTTAGAAATTTTGCCTCCGTAGTGCTCACTTCTTAGGAGGTAAGAGTAAACACAATGAAATGGTCACTCTGTTAGTCTATCAACGCTGTAGAAGCGTCTGTACATTGTATATTTGTCAGCAACATTTTCTTCATAATGACAGCGTTTGCTTGAGCAACAATGAAAACACCACCATTGACCGCTAGACAAATTGTAAGGAATGTTAGCTGGGCTGAATGAGGAATATTTGTAATTTAAATTAATTAGATGGAAATGTGAACTTTGTGGGGCAAAATAAATCGCCCTCACATAGATAGACTACAGGGAGACATTGAGCAAGACGATATTGTATGAAATTGCAGAAAATAGTGGGTCATGTGGTCAATTCTTCTATTGCCAACTCCACCAAGATTGCCAACTTGGATTTTTAAAGAATTTTTTAGAGAGGACCATCAGACCTCAAGGCGTGGATTTTTAAAGATTTTTTTAGAAAGGACCATCACATTAGGAGTGGATTTTTAAAGAATTTTTTAGAAAGGACCATCACAACATAAGGCTTGGTTTATTAAAGATTTTTTTACAGAATACCATCACAACTTAAGGCTTGGATTTTTAAATATTTTTTTAGACCTTAAGGCGTGGATTTTTAAAGAATTTTTTAAAGAGGATAAAACCACTATAAGGCGTGGAATTATTAAAGATTTTTTTTAAAGAGGATAAAATCACCATAAGGCGTAGATTTTTAAAGATTTTTTTACAGAGGACCATCACATCTTAAGGCATGGATTTTTAAAGATTTTTTACAGAGGACTATCACATCTTAAGGCATGGATTTTTATAGAATTTTTTAGAGAGGACCATTTCACCATAAGACGTGGATTTTTATAGAATTTTTTAGAGAGCACCATTTCACCATAAGACGTGGATTATTAAAGAATTTTTTAGACAGGACATCAGACCTTAAGGCGTGGATTTTTAAAGAGGATAAAATCACCATAAGGCGTAGATTTTTAAAGATTTTTTTACAGAGGACCATCACATCTTAAGGCATGGATTTTTAAAGATTTTTTACAGAGGACTATCACATCTTAAGGCATGGATTTTTATAGAATTTTTTAGAGAGGACCATTTCACCATAAGACGTGGATTTTTATAGAATTTTTTAGAGAGCACCATTTCACCATAAGACGTGGATTATTAAAGAATTTTTTAGACAGGACATCAGACCTTAAGGCGTGGATTTTTAAAGATTTTTTAGAGAGGACAATCAGACCATAAGGCGTGGGTTTTTAAATATTTTTTTGAAGACCACCATTAGACCTTAAACCATGGATTTTTAAATAATTTTTTTGAAGACCGTGGATTTTTAAAGAATTTTTTAGAGTGGACCATCGCATCTTAAAACCTAGATTTTTAAAGAATTTTTTAGAGTGGACAATCGCATCTTAAAACCTAGATTTTTAAAGAATTTTGTATAGAGGCACACCAAAATTAGAGACGTGGATTTTTAAAGATTTTTTTAGAGAGGACCATCACACCATAAGGTTTGGATTTTTAAAGAATTTTTTAGAGAGAACCACCAGACATTAAAGCGTCGATATATAAAGAATTTTTTAGAGAGGATTATCAGACCTCAAGGCGTGGATTACTAAAGAATTTTTCAGAGAGGACCATCACACATTAAGACGTGGATTTTTAAAGAAATTTTTAGAGAGGACCATCACACATTAAGTCGTATTTTTTTAAAATTTTTTTATTTATAGATTTTAGTATATTTCCCATATGTGTCCTCTTAGAAATAACAATTATTCCTCTTTCAGACACTAGCAATTTATCTGGATCATATCTTCTCCGAGTGGACATATACGCCATAATATTAGGTTGGGGAAAAAGAAATCAATTATTTTTATATGAACTACAGGACTTTATATAACATGCTTCGGAATGTCTGATTTGGGCCAAATATCCCATCCTGCTCTCTATTGCAAACAACTCTAGTAGTCGATCAGAATTTAGCGTTTGGCCATATGGAAGCAACTCATAACAAATAATCCCCTTCCATTCCCACCAAATGCATAACAGAACCATCCTGGCCTTTAGACCTGGTTTGGCCACAGTTTGAGGTGCCAAGCCACGCCTTTGATCACGATCCGTTTCACACAGGGTTATCGTATGTGATCCATTTCTCATCTCCAGTGAACATCCGTTTAAGAAATGGGTCTATCTCATTCCGTATGGCCAAGGTTTCGCAGATGGAAATTCGATCCAACCTCGATCTTCTTTTTGAATCCAGTTTATATAAATCGGAAAATTATTACAAGTAATCGACATGGGAAGCCTATTCGCTTAGAAAATATGATTCGAATAAGGTATTAAATTGGGAGTAGATCAATACGAGAACCTCTATTAGAAATCTTTCCCACAAGGTTCTGAATCTGGTGAACTCTAGATATCAAACATGGCATCTAAATTTGGGAATAGACCTTAAAAATATTTGTTGATCCTTCCGTGCGATGTACAATGTGGTTGTACATTTAATTGAAATTATTTTTTTATTATCTGTCCATCGAGCTGTCGGGCTTGTGGATGAATATAGACGAGCTGAGTCGATATAGACGAGGTGAAGGGCCATTGAAGACCATAGATGTGCTGAGTTGCCAGCGAATCTATATAGAAGAGCTGAAGAGCCAGTGAGTCTATATAAACGAGCTGAAGGGCTAGTAAGTCGATATAGACGCGATAAAAACAAACTGAGAGGCCAGTGAGTCTATATAGATGAGCAGAGTGGCCAGTGAATCTAAATAGACGAGCTGAGGGGCCAGTTAGTGTATATAGTGTATATAAAAACAAACCGAGAGGCCAATAAATTTATAAAGACGAGCTGATGGGCCAGTGAGTCTTTATAGAGAAGCTTCACAGTCAGTGAGTCTATATAGACGAATTGTAGGGTAAAGAAAATTAAATTCTGTATAACTTAAAGAAGAAAATTATTACTTTATTACTTTTATCTCGAATATTTGTACACAGCTTTTGCAGCGAAAAGAAGGTCCAATAAATGAAATGTCGTCATAAATGTATTAAATAAACTAATTTTAAATTTAAATGGTCCACAATAATAAGGATTTTTAATTTTTTATTATATTTGATACATTAAAGTCTGAGTATGAATTTATCCCCTTAATGACATTCAATTTCGGGATGTAAAAACTTCACTAGCAACACTATTGTGTGAGCATTTTTTCATGAGCTTGGTCTCAGTCTTTGAAATTCGATTTTTTTAGTTTTAATGAAATCCATATAGTCACAATTTAAATTTCTTTAAAAATGATTTTTTTTTTGTAATTTTTAATATAAAAAATTGTTATTGATTTATTTTTTATTTTTAATATAACAGGTTTTTATTGTTTTTGTTTTTATAGAAACTAGATTTTTTTACCAACCAACATTAGTAGTATTAACATTTTTGCTTTTGTTCTTGTTAAGCTTTCTGCTTTTGATTTAATAATTTAAATTAATCTGTTTTCACTTTTTTAATAAAATTAAATCCGTGTCTTACAATATGCACAAACTGTGGATAACTGTATCGCATGGCATGCGGACGACCGCGTGATAGGTGGGTTATCCAAAGCATCTTTCTTTGATTGTTGTTTATGATTTGTTGTGTTTACGTCGCAACAATGGTTATTTTGCCCCGAAAGCCAATAATTGAAAAAAACGAAATCCTTGAACCGCGTAAGTTAAAGAAAATGCGAAGAAATTGTCTTGTGTACGTTTTCCAAACCAAACACCACGATCATCGATATTTAACTAAAAATTGCGTCGTCCACGGCAGACAATTTTGGGTTTGGCCAATTGATGATGATGATTGTCGGCCGCCGATTCTCCAACCAAAAAATTTTTACCTTGAATTTTGTAGTAAACATTGAATTATGGTTAATTTGTTCGTACGTTCGATGATAATTATTGCAGATAAATTGAATTGGGCGATCGAACACACAGATAGCTGGATATACACACACACCATGAGATTTACATTGGGGTGATATGATAGGATGCTGTTGTTTTGGATAGGCGTGAGAGTGGGTATGTTTGTGTGTGTGGAGGAAAATATTCCACATGTTAATTACGTTAGATACTTAAGTACTTTCAATATTTTTAGTGGATAGTGAATAATCACGATGTGAGAGAAAAAAGGGGGCGTTGTTGTTAAGCGGATTGCAACGAATTTGGAAGGCTGTATAGAAAATGTGAATAAGACTCCATATAGATGAAATTAAGGGCAAGTGAGACTATATAGACGAACTAAAGGTTCAATAAGGCTAAATAGACAAGCTGAAAAGTCAGTGGGGTTATATAGAGGAGCTAAAGAGGCAGTGACTCTATACATACGCGCTGAAGGGTCAGTGATTTTCTACAGGAGAGATGAATGAGTCTCTATATTTGAGCTGAATGGCCAGTGATTTTCTACAGTTGAGCTGATGGGCCAGTGAGTCTCTATAGGCGAGCCAATGGGGCTCGATGATGGATCTGAAAGAGCCAGTGAGTCGATATAGGTCAGGTGAAGGATCAGTGAGTCCCTACATTCCACCTGAAAGGCGAGTGAGTCTGTATAGACGAGATGAAATGCCAGTGCGTCTATATATGTAGAGAAGCTGAATGTCCAGCGAATCTCTATTCAGGAGCTAAAGGTACAGTGAGTCTATATATGGGAGCTGAAGAGTAAGTGCGTTTATATAGACGAGCTAAAGGGCCAGTGAGACTATATAGCGATCCGAAGAACAAGTGAATATTTATAGAGGTAATGAAAACCCAGAGAATCTCTATTAAGGAGCTGAAGGTCCAGTGACCTGAAACGATGAAGGACCACTGAGTCAATATACGCGCAGTGAAGTCTTTATAGAGGATCTGGCGGACCAGTGAGTCTCTATTGAGTAACTGAAGGTCCAGCGAGTAGAACAGTGCAGGGGTCTTAAGACAAAACTATTTTTATATCCGATTTTCAGGTTATAAATTTGATATGACCACACCCGAAGAGAATCTTCACTGGTAAGCCGCAGGTTAAATAAGTTTTTAGGCAGATTTTATATTTGAAATGGCCACATCCGAAGAGAATCTTCACAGGCAAGTAAGTTTTTAGGCCGATTTTCTAAAGCAGGAAAAATTGACCTTATAAATCAGATAAAAAGGACCTTCTGCTGTTCTATGCAATATTTTTAAGGATTTTATTTACTATACTACCGCACCGGATACTACTCCGATACTGAAATCTATTTTGATAATATCAGCGATACGATTCATTATTGATCGATCGCTTTTTAATACCTCGCCCAATAGACATAGGGCAAATAATAAAATCAAAACACTTATCAAATTGTATGGATCAATATTTATACATTGTTTAAACGTGGACAACCCCGAAAAAATTGGCTGTTGAAATATGTGGTCTTTCTTCTGAAAAAATGGCTTTCCGAAAAATACTTTTAAAGGAAAAAAAAAAACTTCTATTCCAACTTAAGATATTTAAAAATTTAAGGAATTCAATTTGGAACCTCCTCTTGGTTGGATATTTCCTTCACTTTATTTTAGAGGCCCACTTCCCCTTCCTAACCAACAAATAGTTGATTCACCCCTACCCACTATAGGGTACCCGTAGTTCTCACATTTTTCTTAAATTAAAATTAATCGTATTTTTTTTAAATAGCCGGAAAAGATATTTGCCCTTTCGGAATATATATTTAAACTCTACGCAAAAAAGTTCTACAAAATAGCCATTTATTCGAAACAATTTCCACATTAAACAAATAAATACCGAAAATTTAATTCATTGATTAACAAAAATGTGAAGAAAATAAACAATTTTTTTAATAAATAAACATGCCGATGAACTGTGAAAAAGTAGATTCGTGATTCGTGACTGTGAAAAAGTAGATTCAGTGATTCGTTTCCTATAAAAGGGAAATATGATTTCGTTTTTTATTACGGGAAAAACGTACGTAATGAGGTATGTGGTAGGTGGGAGGAATTGTAGTAAAAAATGCACAGCACATGATACAGCTGTTCGGGTCTTTTTTTTATTAAAATTTTTGACGTGTCTCCTCCATTTCTCACAAAGAAATCAAAATTTAAAAAAACATCGCATTTTTGAAAGAAAACACCATAACTTATATAGCCAATTGAAAATTGATTCATGGAATCGATTTGTTTATTTTTGTGAAAAACAATCCATTTGTATGCAGCAATTGTAGGCTGACAAATTTATTGGCTAGTTACAAATTTACATATGGACATATTATTTATACGTATTTCCGGTGGTAATGTACACTGTTTTGTTGGAAAATACTGGGAATTTTATATTTAATTTAGAGTTCTTTTTATAGAATCATAAACACAAACAAATTCAAGTTTATTTATATATGAGAATCAAGATCGGAATATTAGCTACTAATTATACAAAAATCATCAATAGCTATTTTTAAAAATTAACTATAATAATGTGTTCCCCAAAATCTTGGCATACACAAAAAATATGATTTTTTTCATAGAAAGTATACCAAATTTATTATAATCATGAGGAAGCCACTGTTTTTGTAAAAAACTTCAATAGCTATTTTTAAAATAGATATAAAAATCACTCCCATCATGGAGGCATCATAACACACAAAAGAAATTTTTCCCCAAATCCATTCCTATTATCTTTTTTCCAAATTGTACCACATTTAGCAAATATTAAAAATTATTATAACCATGAGCATGCCACTGTTTTGTGCAAAATATGTACACGTTTCATGAATTTCAAAACTATTTACTTACATCGACCTATTTTAATTTCCCGCAAGCATGAATTTAAATGAAAAAATGCAAAAAGGAAAAATGAAAATTGGAAAATCAATCCATCCACCACCAAATATTCTCTCTCTCTTTATCTTTGACAAGAAACCTGTACTTCAAGATTTATGTATGAAATTCATTCATAAAATCCAGAATTGTTCCTATTACGCAAAAGCAACTATCGCAATAGCAACTATCGAATCTAAATTCTGCCTAACAAGTTTTATAAATTTCGTTTACAAAACCAGTTTATGTGTTTTATGTTTATCTCTCTCTGCCTGTCAAGAAACCAGAATATAATGTTTATGAATTGCATTCATAAAAAACAGAAATCGTAATATATTTATTTTCAAACGTATTATCTTCCTTGGACCTACTTTGCTTTCCACTAAACACGAATTGAAATAAAAATCAAGACCTACTCTCACTTTATGATAAGAAACATGTATATTCTACTTTATGAATCGCATTCTTATAATGCAGAAATATGAACAATTTTATGAATTGCGTTCATAAAATGCAGAAATGTGAACATAAGCACCCCTTACTGAACATATTATATAAATTATTATTTTCGCTGTGAAGCTGACCCTCGTATTTAAAATGCAATTAAAACTATTGAATTATTTTAAGCAAACTTATATTTAGCACAATTTAAAAATAAATAAATATACATTTCAATCTCTATTAACACGTGTCAGTAATTAAAAAACAAAAACTATCAGTGCTAAAAAATCTATTAGACAAAAACGTTTAAATTTAATTTTACTCGTCATATGTACCAATCAAAATTTGGAGAAGAAAAATTGACGCACATCAAATTGTGTGTGTATTTATTTCATGATGTTATTTTTGTTGGGAGAGTACTGATGTTTTGAGAAAACAACAATTGTATATAAACAAACACGTTTTTATTTAAATTTCATAAACTATTATTATGAATGGGGTTTCCCCAACAGGTGGAAAATAGCATTCAAACAAGACGTAGAAAGCTCTGAAATTTTATTATTTATAAGAAAACAGGTAATGTGTTTTTATAGAGATCAATGCAATAGTGGTTGGTAATACATAGAAGAAAAACCATTCATCATTGGAAATTGAAACAAAAGAAATGACCTGATTTCGCCCAATTTGTCATATAAATGTTCAGGAGAGGTCAGGTCGGCGATTTTAATCCTTCAATCAATGAATTAAGTAATTTTGTATCTTTATTCTTCACCACCTATTTCGAAGCCTTTTATGGATCCGTAAATCACCATTTATACCATTACCAAATTTAACACTTCTATCTCTGGTCCTAATAATAATTTGATCCTAATAACGAATTTCTCAAAACCTCAACACAAACAGCATTCAAAATAACAAATTACCACAATCTAACCCTTTTCGTTTTCAAAATAATATATTATACTATATTTAATACCCATTGTAATACACGTCCGGAGAGGGGTCTAATGCAGTGGATAGTGTGCCAGATTGATTTCGGGAGGAATAATTCATTAAAAGTGAGTTTGAAATATTTGTGAAGAGAAGTCTGCATATTTTTGTTAAGGAAAATGGCCTTCAGATGAAATGCATCCGAACAACCCTGGCAGTCGAAGGACCACCCTCGGCATGAACACATGAGGATAACACAAAAAAATGTGTTATTGCCACACAGATTAAAATGCTTGTTTCTAGATAACGATAGATGGCAGGACAGGCTACAGCTGACCAATCAATTACTTAGCGGAAATAAAACGCAGTGGAATGGTTAATGAAACTAACTGAATAACTAATCGATACTTTCTGAAAGCTCTAAGATCCCAAGAGGAAACAATTGTTTTCTTAAACAGCTAGAGAAAATAGCAACTCCAAATTAGCAAGGACCACAACCAATGTACCAAATACAACGAGGCGTTGTTTCTGGACAACGTTAGATGGCGACCGCTACTTAGTTGGAATAAAAACCAATGAAATGATAAACGAGACTAACACACAGATAAATCGAATCAAATGACGATCTTTGGTGGAAGGCATATGCTACCAGGAAAAAAATAGTAATTATTTTCCAAAAATAAACTCTTACTTAAACGTACAGGACCAAAATTCGACATTCAATGTTCATTTTTATACCAAATATCCAAAATCACAATCGTATCCATCGATCCTAATTAACTTAAGTACCATTTAGTATTTTTTGTACGGCAACGGGTTTCAAAATACCTAAAATTAGTTAGATTTTCTTCTGATGATCGGGCGTTGCCGTTTTTGTGGCAGTTAAATCGAAATAAGGACCGATATAATCCATTTTAATTAGTTGATGTTGCCGACATTTGTACACACTCAGTCAGATGTAAACCCTCAGTAATTTTTGGACGGTATTTTATTGTTTTGCAGAGTCGGGATATACATGTCAGGATTGATCTCTTTCACTGACTGACTTAACGATCCATCAACGCCTAGACGAAACGGCTGGCGATAGAATCTTGAAATTTGGGGTGAGTGTCAGATAATGCTGGTTTCGTACTAGAACGGCACGAAAAGTACCAAATCTGGTACCATTTGTATTTGACGAACCGGTGCAGCTATTGGGTTGAGTGTAGAATAGATGTAGCAAAGGGTTTTTTGTACTAAATTTGGTACAATTTCGTAGCATGTGAATGGAGAGCTAAAAACTTACAAATTGTAATGCGAATTATAGTTGAGAAGTAGGTTCAATATAAGGAGATGATTTCGAAAGAGTGTACTCATGTGTATGAAAAGTACTATATGGTACTATATTTAGTACAAATTTAATTTGGAGGTACAAATGGTGCTGGAATCCTGAAATTTGAAATTAACATTATCGTCGTAATGTAGGATTGGGATATGTATGTGGTTTTGGAAATTGTTTACTTATGTGTACGAAAAGTACTAAATCGTACTATAATTGGTACAATTTGGAACCGGTCAAGCTGGGATCCTGAAATTTGGAATTATGATTATTGTGGGGGTGTAGGATTGGTGTATGTAGGAAATTTTGGAAATTCGTACTAATGTGTACTACATGGTAACAACTTTAGATTTTGATAAGCCGATAGAGCTGAAATCTTGACATTTGGAGGTGGAGGTTCATTGTTGGTATATAGAATTGAGCTATTTAAGAAGTTATGGAAATTCCTACTAATGTGAACTAAATTTAGTACAATTTAAATTTTGAGTTAACCGATGTGGGAAGTTTTGGAAATTTGTACTAAATGGTACCAATGTTGAATTTGGGTGAACTGATTGGTGCTGGAATCCTGAAATTTGGTGCTGACTAATATGTACTAAATGGTACCAAATTTAGATTTTGATGAACCGATAGAGCTGGAATCTTGACATTTGGAGTTAGGTTCATTGTTGGGGGATAGAATTAAGTTATGCAAGAAGTTATGGAAATTCCTACTAATGTGAACTAAATTTGGTACAAAATAAGTTTTGAGTTAATTAATGTAGGAAGTTTTGGAAATTTTTACTAAATGATACCAAATGTAAATTTGGAATCTTGAAAATTGACGTTAGGATCACTGTTGGGGGTGTAGAGTTGGTCTTTGTATAATTTGGTACAATTAAAATTTGTGCAAACCAATAGAGTTGGAATCCTGAAATTTGGAGTTAGGGTCACTTTTGGGGTGGAATCCTGAAATTTGGAGTTAGGGTCACTTTTGGGGTGTAGGATGAGAATATGTATAGAGTTTTGAAAATTAGTACTAATGTGTACAAAATGGTACCAAATGTAGATTTGGGTGAACCGATAGAGTTAGAATGTTAACTTTGGGTAATAAGATTTCCATTGGATTGTCTGATGTATTAATGGAAATTTGTACGTATGTGTTCTAGATGGTACTAAATTTGATATAATAGGGATTTAGGAGAACCGATAGAGTTGGAATCTCGAGATTTGGAATTAAGATTGGGATATTTAGGAAATTCGAACCTATGACTGTGAAAGAAGGAAGTTATGGAAATTTAATGTGTACTAACTGGTATTAAATTTGCATTTTTTTCGAAATATGTTTTACTAATAAGTATTATAGTATACGGGCTAGTAAATGATATCAAATTTAGTATAGAGATAGATTTCTTTTGCGGTATTGGTGTGTAGAGCTATGATATGGAGGCACTTGAGGAAATACGCACGTACTATAAGAGAAAATACTAAAATTGTAATTATGGTCGGTATTGGTTTTTAAAAAAATTCCCACATTCACTAACGAAATAGTGGCCATATGCTAGTTTACTATATTTCCCAAAAAAGTCTTCGACAGGGGACTTCAAGTTCTGAAATTAATTACAATTTACCTTCTTAGTGCTACTGTCACTACATATGCTTCGACTTATAGAAGTTCGCCGTATGTACTAACAAATATTCTAGAATTGTTCCAATTATTTTTTAATTTAGTTTTTCGGTATTAGTCTGTCTGTTTTGTTCGATAACCTGATAAAAAAAGTTCCCCTTGGAAACAGAATTTCTTTGCTAATTAAACTAGCATGACATATTTTTGTGGTGGGGCAAAACCACTTAATAAAATATTGACACAATAAATTAAATAAAATATTTACCTGATTTGATGAATCTCCATCTTCGTTATTCGTTGATTTATTCGATTTCACTTTAATGTTATTTCTTTCTACGGCCGTTGGTCGATGATTTTCCTTGTCCAGCATAGGGTGTTGTTCCTGCTGTTGTTGCTGGTGATGCTTCTGCTGCTGAAGAGGTAAATCCGTTTGAGATTCCTCGCTATTAGTCATGCAGCTGAAAATGAGTAAAACAGAAAAAAAAAAACAATAAATATAAAATCGCATAAACTTAAAATATTCAAAACAAAATGAATAGATGGAAAATATAAACAAAAAGCAAAAGATAAAAACAAAAACACACAAATGCAATTACAAAAAATAATTATAAAAAAAAACTTAAATGTTCTTTTTGTTTTTGCGTACCATGAGCAAAACGTTGATCTGAATGAATTCATAATTCTCAGTATTTATTTTTGTTTTCACTTCAATGTTTTGAATTATTTTTGACGCAGTGCAAAGAATGTATCATCGATGGCGGGATGAACAGACGGACGGACACACCGAAAAAAACGTAGTAAAATCCACGTTCAATATTCTATACAATAATTGGAGGAAGTGTTATACCTTCCCCCCTCCTCAATTGGAAATGGTGGCTGTTATGGACGCGCAAATACACTTGCCGATGACGCGCACTCACGTTACCGCACAAAGGGGTTCCTCAGTAATATTCAATTGAATTGTCTCACATTAAATGAACCAAAAAAAAATCGAAAAAATTAACACTTCCTAAACCACCAATTGAACGCACGCATCAGGTGGTGATGGTTAGTTAGCCAGCCACCAATTGTTTCATTCACCAAAATTGAAAACCCCCAACAACAACAACAAAAAACCACAAACCAAATGAAAAGGTATTTCAAATCGTTAACGCACCGCACCGTATATCAATTCGTCGGTCAGTATGCGCCAATGGTGACAATTATAGAACTGATCTGTTTCAATTTTTTTCTTTCGTTCAATTCAATTTTTCCACCACTGATAAGATCACGATAACACACTTGTTTATCTTTGCATTTTTTTACTCAAAGCTCTTTTTTTGTATTATAGTATTATTATTTTTGTTTGATTTTTGTTGTTATTTTTTCTTTCTTTCTTTTCTATGCACACAGTATTCGGCATTTAGCTTTTCGAAAAATAATTTTCAAAGAATCGGTTGCTTTCGTTTTCGTTTTTTATTATTTAGACCTTTTAAGGTGAGGTCGTCGTCGCCGTTGGCTGTCTCCCCTGGTTAAACTGTTTCTAAGCTTATGAATAATGAACTGGCATATTTGAAACATAGCTAAGCTAAGTTAGACTGGCGGCTGAGTCTGGGCTCTGTGTGTCACAATTCATTTGAATCTTATTATGAGTTTTGAAAAGTACAAAAAATATCCCAAAGAGTAATATATTGTAAACAGAGAGCAAAACCAAAAACAAATAATAAAATAAACACAATACTATATGACATATTCATATGCATACATATATGAGAGATTTCGAAAATAAAAATCAACGGAAATTTTGATTGCAAAATATATTCTCCTGAAAATCCATATTTTTAAATTTTTAGGAGACAAAAAAAAAACAAACATAAAGAAATAATAACAACAAAGGGCAGAGACTAAATAAAAACAATGCTAAAAAACATATATCGGTCATTAATTAGGCATAGCCCTCATATAATGATAACCCCAAATATTCGCTAAATCCTACACTATGTAATAAATGTTGGTCCCACTTTAGGCATAACCTCATATAACTTTGCAATGTAAATTGCAGTAGTTTGAGGATTGTATACTCTACCAAGCGTTATTAGTATCAGTATGATAAATATGTTTGTAGAATTATCGACATGGCCGAACTTAACGCTTTTTTCACTTGTTATATGTTCCAAACATAGACGTAGATTTTTTGGAATATTTTGTAAGGTCCATCCCAAGTAGATTTGTGCTGATATAAGCTTGTTATTATATAGGCGAAGGTCTTTAGGAAATTTATTTTTGTGACCCTGATATAGGCGAGGATTTTTTATGAAATATATTTTTGTGGTCCTTGGGTGAGGATTTTTTTATAGAATTTATTTTTATGGTCCCAACATAGGCATAGCATTAGACGTGATTTTTAATTTAGGCATGCTGTTTTTTAAAATATATTTATTTGAATAGCCCTGATGTAGGCGTGAATTTGTTAGGAAATTTATTTTATAGTCCTGATATAGGCGAACATGTTTTTAGGAAATTTATTTTCTTGATCCGAACACAGACTTTGTATTTGTCGTGGATTTTTTAAAATATTTTGTTTGGTTAGTCCAAAATTAGATATGGATTTTTTAAAAATATTTTTTTTTTTTCATTTCAATCTTAGACTGAATTTTTTAATTTTTTTTATTGAAAACAAATGGTGTGGTGGACTTAAAAGTTTTCTGTCCAATTTTAGGCATGGATTTAAAAAAAAAAAATATCCAACCTTAATCGACGATAAACGTTAATTTATTTATTTTTTTTTGGTCCAACTTTAGGCGACGATATTTTTAAAATTTCGGCAAAAGGCAAAAGGAATCGATATAGGCAAAAGGAATCGATATAGACCCATGGTTCCTTTTGAGAATAGGCATAGAATCACTTTCTGAGTCGATTTATGCATGTCCGTCCGTCTGTCCACGTTAAATTGTAAACAAAGTACAGGTCGCATTTATGATCCGAATTGGATGAAATATGGCACAGCTCATTTGTTTGGGCCATGGACGAACCCTATTTAAAATTGGGAAAAATCGGTTCAGATTTAGATATAGCTCCAATATGAATCTGGTGAAGGGTATCGTATAGTCGGCTCCATCCGACTTTACTACTTTCCTTACTGCGTTTTTTTTTTTGGTTTTTTTGTTTTGTTTTTGGATTTAAAAGATTTTTTTGGATGCAACCAAAGGCATGTATTTTTTTAATACTCTTCCGGTCCGGACTTTAAAATTATTTTAAAAACAACTACAAAACGGCCGGACAGAACTATTTATATCAGGGAGTTATGTCAAAAATAACGAAATTTTTTTACAAAAAAATGTTTTCTCCCTCCAAAAAACTCCAATGCAAAAATACTGCAAGTTCGGTTGAAAAATACAACTAAAACCTTCAAAATACCGACAAATGAGAAGTATGGTTATAGGGAAGCTATACCAAAAAACGATATTTTCAATATCGAAGATTTTAGGAGCAGTAGTAGCAAGATGTATGCCAAATGTCGAAGCACTATTTTAAAAATTGCGAGCTCTTTAGTGATTTTCACAAATAGACGGGCATTGGGAGTTCGACATAGAAAGTTATTTTTTATCATGTTTATATATATATATATATATATATACGTTATTGAGTCTCCGTTGAATATTTTGAGGTGTTGCAATAGCATAGCCTGGAGATGGGCGCATTGATATACGAAATTAAAAATTACTGCCATCCTTCTAATATTCCCAAGTTTGGACTTATATTTATAAATTCATTGTTCTCATACTAAGATGCTTTACTGAGCCCTAAGAACTGACGAACGAAATTGATAGTGGGAGTTATATCTATATCTGAATCACACACCATTTTAGACTCATTTCAGAAACGTATGAAACATTTCGCGACAATCTGACAACTATTGGGCCATTCGTGTACCATTTATATGAAATCGGACAAAATTATATTTGGGAGGTATATCTAAAAAACTCTCGAATTCTTTAAAACGGTCTCCGACAAAAAAGTTTTGAAATTTCTCATACACATTTTGATATCAAATCAATTTATCAAAACATTGTTGTATGTAAGACTCCTCTCAATTCAATCTCTTCAACGGACATGGACATATTGATCGCCAAACAAATAAAAACGAAAAAAATATGAATGTATGTATGTTAATTGTAAATCTTAATCGGAATGCAAATACATAGAGACAGGCAGACAGACACACAACGATGTAAACAAGAAAAACAAATAGCAGACATTTCGATCTTAGAGCTAATTGCTGCGGCATGATTGACTCTCATAGACATTTTGAATCAATTCGATATTGAAGTGTATGTGGGACTGTCATTGTCCATTCATTCATCTATCACTCATAAATACATGAACGAATGACAGACCTGGCTTGACACCAAAATAGAAATAACTCAGTAATAATAAAATTAAAAATTATTAGCTTAGTTATGGAGGAGGTGGTCACGTCACTTTTTTTGGTCTTAGTTTTTAATTCAATTGATTTCAAAATTCTAATTGGTAATATTTAATACAACTATTTAACATCAAATATGGTTAACACAATTTGGGTTACTTACTCATCGCTCTTCCTATTAACCATAGATAGATATTGGGCACGTGCTTCACTGTGACTCCTCTTCTTTAGGTCGTTCATCTTTTGCCGTTCATGTTCAATAACATGGTGACCTATTGAGCGGGGGAATAGAAACAAAAACAAAAATTGTTGTTGTTAGTTGTTAATTATAATAATTGATAATAACAATGCATGAAAAAATATACTAATAACAAGAGTGATTGAATAACAATTAGTAGTTTTTTAATTAACAATGTCAATAAACACCTACAGATTCAGGGTTATGGAGAGGGATAGAGAAATTACAAAATTTTGAATGATTCACACATTTGGTGGATAAATTTGTAATAAGTAATTTCCGGTGAAGGCTTATTGACCAAAATGTGTAAGAATTTTTATGAACAAATATCGTTGGGCGCCATTTACATGAAATCGGTCGAAAATATATATGGGAATTATATCTAAATTTCAACCGATTCAAAGCAAAATGTACACAGGAGGTATTTCTAGACTTAATTTACTACGATGTGCAAAATTCGGTGTCAACGGGCAAATAAGGGGTCTTTAGAGGACCATTTTTTCTGAAATCGGACAAAATAATACAAGGGAGCTATATATAAATCTGAACCGAATTGTATCAAACTTCACACACGTCATTTCAGATTTAATCCCGTACTTTATGCCAAAGTTCATGTCGATCGGATCAACGATGGGTCCTCATTGGACTATTTACCTAAAATCGGACGAAATTATATATGGGAGCTATATCTAAATCTGAACCGATTTGAACAAAATTCTACACACATCATTCTAGACTTAATTCAATACGATATACCAAATTTCGTTTCAATCGGTCAAACATTCGGCCTTTGGTCCGCCATTTACATATAATCCGACGAAATTATATATGTGAGCTACATCTAAATCTGAACCGATTTGAACACAAGTCAACATACATCATTCTAGATTTTTCAGTACGCTTTACAAAATTTCGTGTCAATCGGACGGAAATTCGGGATTCGATGCAACATTTACATGAAATCGGACGATGTTTTACAAATATATGGGAGCTATATCTAAATCTGAACCGATTTATATCAAATTTGGAATACTTCATTCTAGTGTCAATTCAGGAAGTTTTGCAACATTTCGGTTAAATCGAACAAACATTGGGCCTTCGGTGCACCTTTTACCTAAAATCGGACGAAATTATATATTGGAGCTATATATAAATCTGAACCGATTGATATCAAATTTGGCACACTTCATTCTAGTCTCAATACATTACGCTGTACAATATTTCGTGTCAATCGGACAAACATTCCGAATTTGGTGAACCACTTTCATGAAATTCGATGAAAATATATAGGGGAGCTATATCCAAATCTGGTCTGATTTAGACTAAACATAATACTCTCCATTCTAGACTTAATTCACTATAGTGTGCAAAATTTCGAAGCAATCGGACAAACTTTTGGTAATTGGTACACCATTAAATCGAACGACCGATTTAAATACAGGCACAAATGGGACATTTGTAGAAGTCTTTTGCCAGCTGGATCATTTTTACAGTTAGCCTTCTTATCCACTCGGTTCCTATACAAGCAAAAATGTGCTGAGAATTTCCTATTAACCAGTCACTTTCGTTGTGGAAATTTACATCCCACTTCTTGTAGTTTGCTATACACCCAATTTTTCATTATCTTTAAAAAAATACTCTGCCACAACTCACCTTGCTGGGCCAACAACAACTGGCGATTCCTTTCAATTTCCTTAATCGAATCGAATATTTTCGTGCTAGCTCCTTCTTTGTTTGATGATATCGGAGCATCGGATGTTACTTTCGATATACGATCGATATCATCCTGCGATGGTACACGTTTCTCCAAGGGGTTAACTTCAAACCCGTCCGTATCCAAAGATAAATTAAAACGTACAGCACTACTAAATGCCGATTCACTGGTTTGGGTCACGGTATGACTGGTTGAGTTGCTTCCCTTGGTCGTTGTTGGTGTAGTTGTGGAGTCTTGCAGACACTCATCATCTATATTTACGATTTGTAATTGAGGACGCTTGGGTGTGCTGGTATTTGCCATACCATTACCAACTCCACCATTCGTTCCCGGCAATTCAATTTTATTATTGAAAAACATATTTTCATTTACACTACGTGACATTACATCTTCCGTATGACGTCGTGGGCATAACATTTCCGCCGAACCAAATAGAGACTGGGACATAATGCCAATGGCTTCACCTATATCGAATGGTTTACTAGATAGGCTATCATCCATTGTTGTGTTGTAATTCTTCGGCTTATTATTACGTTCAGCTGTTTTGGGTTTGAAATCTTTTGAAAGTGTTTGCCATTCTTTTGGGTTGTTTGTTTGGGACGACAATTGTTGTTGTTGTTGATTGGTAAATTCTCCCAATTTGATTGCCATTTGTTTGGCTTCCGCTTTCAGCTCTTCATGATAGGCATGCCATTCCGATTCTTCTTCCAAATATTGAAATTCCAAATCTTCAAAAGTTTTACGATCATTTTCCAACGATTCACTGATATTTTTCAATTCATCTTTTAGACAATCGTTGTCGGGTTTCTCCGCTAGCATATTTTTTAATCTGTAAGAAGAAGAGAGATTGATGGGAATTAGAACAATACTTTTTATAACATACTTTAGGGGGTCTTAATATACTAAGGGGGTCTTTATAGGCTATATATGATAGTATTTTTAGATAAGCTGAAGTCTTAAGAACGAGCCAAAGGTACAAAGTCTTTACAGAAGGGATAAAGAGCTTCTTTATAGATGAGCTGAAGAGAGTCGTAAAAGAGGAACTAAAGAGCTTTTATTAGCGAGCTATATGCAGTCTTTATAGAAGAACTGAAGGGAGTCTTTATAGACGTGTTGAGGGGTGCCTTTATATACGAGCTGAAGGGAGTCTTTCATGGACGAGGTAAAAGAAGTCCAGCTGACAACAGCGTTTCGTAGATGGGCTGATGGGAAACAGGGCAAGCTGAAGCATGGAATCTCTATGGCTGCTGCAAGCATTCTCTATCATCCCACTTTTTTCTTTTGAACTCTTCAACTCTTCACAGCTTCTCCCTGTACCTCTCCCCTGGGATGTTCGTCGAAGTAAGCTGGTTACTGATTTTTTGAGGATTATGTTCGAATTAATTCCGCAAATTTATCATTTTCATAGTTAGTGACCTTGATTCATTGTTAAAAGACAACGAGGCTTCGCCGAAGGTTTTTAGGATCCACTACGTCGAATAGGAAAAGATTTTTAGGTCGACTGACTTCGATGATAGACCCGACCCGTCCCGTTTAGACAGAAGGTTTGGTTTTAACCTTCTCCTTGGAGTTTTCATCGACGCAACGGAAGAATACAAGGCAAGAGTCAGCGTTGGCCTCTTTATCTTCCGCAATCCTCTCTCTATTCACTCTACCAACCCCCTCGCATCCTCTTCATAATCACTTGTTGTGTTTGGGATTTGGTCCCTAGAATTGCAGACGCGGTCGAAGTTTTACAGTCATAATACTGTCGGAAAGGCGTTGCTTTATTGTCGCCTTTTTGGAGATCTGTTTAATAGGTCTTCTTCTAGGCAACAAACAACGACTACGTGCGGATGAAGGGTGCCAATGATCTCCCGTAATTCAGTGACCCCCTCGCATCGTCTTCATAATCTCGGGTTGTGTTTGGTTCCTAGAATTGCAGTCGCGATCGAAGTCGACACTGTTTTACTGTCATAAAGGCACTGCTTTTGGGCAATAAAAATATGCCTTTGCCGCTCTATGCACTGGGAAAGGTGCCAATGACCTCCTGTCATTCAGAGTCCCGCCTCGTATCCACTTCATAATCATTGATAAGAGTTGGATACGCGATCGAAGAGTTTCTTTATTTTAGCCGTTCTGTAGATCTTTTTAAAGGGCTCTACTTCTGGTCAATATAAATAAGCATTTACCGCCCGACGCACTAGTGAAGTATGTCAACGATCACCCGTCATTCAGAGACCCTGTCAAATGTTCTGATTGGATAATGATTCCTGGATCTACGTTTTGGCGACCTAAACACGCCCATACATTTATTTGCACTGGTGGATGGTGCCAAGGATTCCTCATCATTCAGTGACCCCCTTCTGATAGATTTGAGATTCGTGACTGTCAATGATCTCCTGTCCTTCAGAGACCCTCTCACAAGTTTTTATAGTTTAGAAACTACTGTCTCTCTCTCTCTCTCTCTCTATCTCTCTCTCGAAGGTTCTGATTGATTGGAGATTCTGACTTTGTAGTTTCTTGTCAACGTCTTGTATTTTTGTCCCGTTCCATGAAGCGGTTTTAGAAATTTATTACACTGCGGCAGATCTACTTGTCAGATGCTTCCTTGCCTCTGTGGGGACTAATTAGTCTTGTAAAGGAATCCTTTTTATGAAGTCCAAATGAAGATATTTACAAATGTCCATTGCTTCATAATTAAGCACAAAATGGGGTTAGATTGTCAAATGGTAATATCTACAAAGATCAAAATGTCATCTAGATGAGGCCGAATTACCCTTTGCTTATAAAAATCTGAATACGATTCTAATTAGACTCTAATTGCCCTTGTTTAAGAAGACCACAAAGGTTTCCGTTAAGGGTTTTTCTGTGGAATTTATTTCAAATTGTCTTTTGAAAGACTTTTTACATCGCAAATAATTGGTCTTTTTACATCGCAAATAATTGGTCTTCAAATGGTCCGTCATTTCATCTTTTCCTATTCCAGATTCTCTTTAAATATATACTCTTAAAATGTTCTCTTACTTCTTGATTTGATCCATTTTCATTTCAATTGACTGCTTCAATTTGGCCTGTTGGGTTTCTTCCATAACACGGGTGGCATTACGTTGGGCTTCCAGGCGATGTATTTTATCCTGTAAAGCTTGAAGCTCCAATTCCAATTTAACCTTATAGGGATCAATGTCGTTCTGCAAAAACAACCCAAATTAATATCCAAAATAACAATTAAAACCCAAAGATTACCCTTACCTTTGTTGCCTGCAGTTGCGGCAAACTACCACCCGAATTATTCGCGGACTTGAGTAAAGTCCTAGGAGCCGGTGCTGGTTTCTTATTTAATTTCGGTGAGTTTTGCAATGAACTGGGTAAACGTAAATTCAATTTCAGATTGTGAACATTACGATTACTACGACTGGCGGTGTTGTTGCTGTAATTTGGTGAATGTGCAGCCGAACTGGCAGAGGAACTACCAGAACTATATGTAGGTGGTTGATAGCGACTACTTTCTTCTATGGCCTCCATTTCGATTTGTAACTTTTCTCCAAAAGTCCTAAGAAGTTCATCATATTCCAATTGTTTATTGTTGCTGCTGCTCGAGTTGTGGGTGGTACGTGTTTGTGCCTGGGGTTCGGCTTTTTGTGAAATGATAGCATTGAAACTTTGTTCCTTTTTCGGTGACATACATGTGGTTCTTATTTTGGTTCGTGGACTTTGTGGTACATATTTCCCTACCACCACATTTTCATAATTTTCCATGGAACTGTTAGATTGGCCATTGATTTCAACGCGTTTGGGTCCCAAGACTCGCACGTTTTCATAACCACTTGAATTGTAAATGTTTTCACTGGGATTATCCGCCGAAGTGGTTCCAGTGACTGATAGATTATTAAAACTCCCTTCGAAAGACTTTTGCATGTCATTGTTTTGGAAGGGAGATTTCCTTTCTCTAGGTAAGGAACCATTTGTTATAATGCGATTTTGTACTATTGGTGAAGAATTGCTGGAGGCATTGGTGTTGTTATTGGTCGCATTGGGCGCCACTTGATTTTGCCTATCCGTATATTCACTGCATATCTTTAACATATCATCCAAGTGTTCCTTTTCATTGTTGCTAATCGTTTTGGTCTTCCCTTGATCTCCGGCTTTGGAGTTTTGGAAATTATTATAAATTGAGAGGGGTGTTGCTGTGTTGGAGTTATTTGTGGGACTTGCCACCCCTTGACTGGGAGAAGTGGTGGTGTTCGTATTCATTTCACTGTTAATACTGTTCATAGGAAAAATTTGTAAATGACCCAATTTCGGATAGCGATCATAGGCATTATTTTTGACTTTTGTGGAATTTTCATGATCCTGATGATGGTGTTTGGGTGAGGAGGATGCACCTGCCGCCATGGCTGCAACTGAGGTTAGCGGAACATTATCGTAAATATTATTATTTTGTTTGGATTGATTGAAATTCCTTCGGGCATTCAAGAGATTCTTTTCATTCCTTTGGGCCTCAGCCATGGTCTGTACATATTTCGGTGTGAATTTCTTGCCCAGCACATCCTCAGCTGGTAGATTTACGGTAACCAAATCGGCTGTGAAAACTTTGGGACACTGCAAACCATTGATGTCAATGGGAGGTAAATTGTTGTAGCTGGAGAATGATTTCTTGTTGTTGGAGCTACCACTGATGCTACTATTGTTGTTTATATTATTATTTTGCCTAGTAGCTGCCGGCTGAATATTACTCTCATAGAACTCCTCAATCTCTATTGCATCTCCACTCATCATACTATCCGAAGAACTTTTACTGGAATTCCTTTGACTAAAATCTAGCTGGGGCATTGAAATTCTTTCACTCGAACCCATGGCTGTGCGTATTTGATGAGCCTCAGCCGGATTATTGAAACGTAAATAGTAAGACTTGCCAACGGTTATCATGGCTCCCTGGGTCAAATTTGTTTCCTCCATAATTTTATTGCCATCAATTAAAATACGGGCATCACGTTCGGGCACCAGGGTTACTTCATTACTTTCACTGCGATATATGGTACAATGAAGGGGACGGATGCCGCTGCCGTTTAAGGAAATATTACAATGGGTCGATGAGCCAATTGTTGTGTCACCTAGAAGAAAAATACGAATTAGAAATCAAAAACAAAAAACCTTATCATCTCTCTCAAATCAAACAAAAACACATGTTGTCTTGTCAACTAATTCGGACTTGGCGGCAATGATTTTGAAATTCCATTGAATTTCAAAACTCTCACGCACACATGGTAGAGCAGGCATACCCACCACCCGGCTTAAGAGTCGCTTTGACTATGTTGTGTTATATTCTTATCAGTAATTAAACATAGTTTCAATAACAAGTCCCATCAATCCATATGGGACAGGCAAAAGCTGACCAGTCAGCCAGCCTGCCTTTGATTTGTGATCATAGACACGTGTCTTTGTTTTTGTTTTTTATTTCTTAATTTTAAAAATTCTGAAATTCATTTTCTTCATACTCACCAATTGGTATATTATGTATTGTTACAGCCGTACTCAAACGTCCTCCGCCCAAACTGACCAGGTGTGGATCGTTTGCCGCCACACAAAATGATGGATCTTTTTTTGTCAACGACATCTAAAAATAGTGGGAAAAAAGCAGAAATGAAATTAAAATCCAATATGCCAACATAATTTGATTCACATTACAATAAGCGATATGACACCCAAATGCAACAACAACCAGAAGAAAAAGAAAGAAAAATATTAGGTGGATAAAAATGGATTTTCAAAAAAAAGAGACTAAAGTGTATGGGAATATTTCCAACAGACACACAAAGCAGACATCAATGGATAGGTGGCTTCTGGCCACCTCCCTACTTCCAATTACAAAAGGAATGCATTTTTCGTCGTCTGTGTTAATTTGATATTTTGTAATAGTTTGGAAAAAAACTTTTGGTGATAAGCTGTATGGATCGAAAAGTAAAATTTATGTATGGCACTGACTTAATATTTGAAATGGAAGGTGATAAATTTCCCAAAAGGCAAATTCCTCAGGGCTTATGTTCGATTATATTCGATTCATTTGTGTGTGTTCCCAATGGAAAGGTGATACTAATTTTTTTGTTACAAGAATTTGCGCATTAAAATTGTTGGTAAAAGAAGGGGTGATATGAGACCAAGTAGATTATTTAATGCCCTACAATGAGTAGGAGACCACAAGGGTTAGGAATGGACATGATCATATATTCAAGGCCAGAGAAGATAATTCCAACAGAGAGAAAGGTGTACATAAATATAATTTTCGGATTAAACTATTGGGAACATAGAAACTTTATTCGAAGCACATCGGCATAAGAGGTTAGGGGTTGAAATACTGGAAATATTAAAATATGGTGAAATTTGTTCGGCTTCAAGGCCCTAATAATGTATCGAATTTTTTTATTTTAATAAAAAAATATTTATATATTTTGTTTAGAGGAAAAAAAGGGGTTCCAAATTCAGAATAGTTCTACTGTAGACATAGATGCTTAGACCATTTAAAATGTTTAATATATTTTAGACTTCCACAACTGGATGATAAAACATTGAAAGTAGTCTGGAGGAAAAATCGAATACCTTGTATGGTTAAGAGAAACATCAAAAGAGCATACTATTCGACGGGCGAAGATAATTTAATGCTCTACATTGAGAAGAAATCCGTTGTCAGGACAAGAAGTTGATATCATACTCGTATATATTTTTTGGGCAAAGAATTTGGACATACATCTAAATTTTAAGATTAAAATATTGGTAAAATTGAGAATGTTTCAAAAATTTTCTTCTAGACAGAAAATTCAAAATCAAATACGAGCTATGTTAAAAAAATCATTAAAAGTGGATGATTTTCGGCACGGTCAATCAGATAATTCCAAAAGAGAGGAAAGTGTTCATAAATCTATGTTTATACCCTTAACCATAGTACGGAGTGTATATATTTAGTCATGCCCGTATGTCTGTTGTAATCAATCTGGCCTCTAAACGAGGTAATGTTGGAAGATGGGCTATATTGGTTCACGTTTAGGCATAGCTCCCATATAAACAAATTTTCAATAATTTGGGGTTCTTGAGTGCGCTTTTCAACCGAACCACTGAAACTTGGTACATTGGCTTCCTATTGGGTACCAAATTTATCCACTAAAAATTACAAATGTAGGTACGCTTTTTACGGTAGTATTCAGTATTTTGGTCGGTTTGATCGCATTTTTCGACCGAATTCGCTGCAATTTGGTGCTTTGAGTTCTTATTGGGTAGGTACATTTTCTCGGGTATAAGGTCACCCTCCAATTTTCAGTATTTTGGGGTTCTTGGGCGCGCTGTTCAACCGAATTCTCTTTAATTTGCTTTTTTGTAATCGTATATGATAGCAAATCTCCCTCTCACGACGCCTTGACGGGGCGGGCTTCAAAGAAAGTTTGGTGAAATCAGAATAATTACATAATATAAACACTCTGTGCCTCGATCATGAAAACATTTTGGTAGACATTTGAAACAAGCCGCAACAAAGTTTAATAGTGATGAGCTGATTCCGATTTTGGTTATATACTCTAATCTTAGAGAGTCTAATAGGGCTCTACAAAAGAGATCTACCCCCAAGACAAGAGACGTCAATGGATGAGTGTACCAGATCCTCAAATTTCACGGGTTTTGTCTAATTCCGAAAGTGTTTCCAAGGAAACATCGCTTTCAAGAAAACTAGATGCAAACGGACCTACAGAAGATCAATACATTTCTATGTCGGCCAGCCACCCCTGTCTATAACAGAGACAAAGAAAAGTTTGGTAATGGAACCGAACCCTAATGAGGATCCTCGTTTATAACATTATAAATAACTTAACTCATTGCTCTTTCGAATGAGCAAATGACGGAATCCAGAAATTATCAAGACACTTGTCGGTAAACAGATTGATATGTGTACAGCTAAATAGATCCAGTGCGATCAGTGTAAGTTAAAGGTTCTTTTTTTCGCCTGCATAAAATTTTGATTTCTATTGAGTTTTATCCCGGTAGTTTAACATCTGGGCCATATTATAGAACTCATCTCCTCGGGCTCTGCAGTTTAAAGTTTTAGATTAAATAGTCTTTCAAACAAGTCGCAATTTACCTATGTCTGTAACCTCAGCTAATTGTGTAAAAACGTAGCTTTTCGCAACACCGACTTTGCGCAACTCCTGTAGAGGAAAGTGGACTTAGGAACTAAAACTCTTGGTAAATAAAAAACATTGAACCAGATTTTTGTTTTTGTCCCCTATACAGCTAAGCTTGCAGTATCTGTGGGCTCTGATCAATAGGTGACGCGTATCATACGAGGATTACTTATTATTTTGGGTTAGCCAATATTGACCGATTCGAACCCGTGCTACAGATATGTCCTTGGCGACTTGTTGTAAATCGTCAGGGAACTATTTTGAAGTCCAAGTGAACTGCACTCTATGAAACAGCTCCAAAGCGTGGAAAAACGCAACAGTCACCAGCCCATGTTTAAAATTAGAGACACTACCTTTCAAATGGAAGGACAATTGAGACGTTTATTTTAAAAGTGGGTTAAGTCCATTTTTATTTATATCGAGATATTTAAGTATTTTGTTCAAAATATTAAGTGGTATTAATTTAATTTGAGGCTTAGTACCCTTAAAAATTTACTAGAAACCCAAGATACGGGTATGTATTAGAAGCTAAAATGGACTTAAAAAATGTTCAAAATAAACGACTCGATTAAGAGCGTCTATTAGGAAGCGTTATTAGATGGTTCAAAAAAAAAAAGAAAAATTAATTTCTAATTCACCAAGACAATGCACCGCATCTCAGATGAGTGAAAATCGGGGAAAAATCCATGAATTGAACTGGCCAGTTCCCCAGGGTCTATTTCCTATTTTCAGATCTGGTGAAATTACTTCTTTGGGATAATTAGGGCCCATTGATGTTAAACATTTTTCCGGATTTTCGTTCTCTTAGAAAACAATGTACAAAATTTCGAAAAGCCAACGTCACATTTGTGCATGTAAATACAGATTTTTTAACATGAATTCTTCATTTATATTTTTAGTTTTATTTTTTATAAAATTTTAAAAATTGTCCAAAGTGTTTCAGAAACTGGCAATCGAGGGTAGAGGCAGGAATAAAGTGATTTTTCGAAATTAGCTGAAAGTTAAGACTTAATTTATATATCGAAATTTGTTTAAAATTTTAAAATTTTCATATAAAAATATATTTTTTAATCTGCATTAGGAGCCTAATTTTGTTTAATATTTTCTTTTTTTCTCTCCACTGTATATTCCCGTAAATTAAATGTATTTATTGTTTTATTTATCGCCACATCCCCCCAGTATCTCAACAAAATTCCACTTATAATGCATAACATCGAATAGAAATTAAACGGAATCGACATTTCCGATATTCTAATTAAAAACCAAAACAAAACAACTATTCACACAAAGTTTTATATCTTTTTTTTTTGCAAATTACAATAATAAAACATATCACCATTTATACTACATACAAGTGTACATAGTATGAATATTGAGGAGGGGGAAGATAATTTATACCCCAAACTCATTTATTAAAAACATGATGAGATTTGCATACTAATTAAGAGCTGAGCTTGAAATTCTTGAAATAATATTTTTATATTTCTGTTTTGATAAATTTTAAAATCATTGTCATTGTGGGGTTTTATGACATTTCATTATAACTAGAGTATCAAAAAAAAAAAAGAATAACAAAAACAAATTTAACTCAATTTACATAATATATTAAAGCGAGTGAAAGTGTCATATATATTTTCGGTATTATTATTGTTGTTCAATATTAAAAATTGTAGTACAAGTATTTTTTTAGTATTACAAATTAAGATGATTGTTTGTTGTTCAATGAAGTAATGTGTGTATTTTTATACACACGCGAGAGTGCTTTAGAATCAGTATTATTAACTAATTACATTTTATGGGGTTTTAATATTTATTTGAAATTAACAATTTGTATTATGAAATCATCAAAAATGTATTTTTATGAGTTTGAAAATAATGTTTTTATTTGATATTCAATTGGAAAAAATGTGTAAATATTAAAAATTGTGTGTTTTTTATGAATTTCAAAATTAAAAACATTTGCATGGTAATATTTAATATTTCAGTTATCGTGTTGTGAAATGAAGTAATATGTGTATTTTTATTCACACAAGATTGATTGAGATTCCAAATGAAATAATTAAATTTTATGACATTTAATTTAATTGAGAAAGATTTCATCATGATCGCTTCTTGATGAGTTCAAATGTTCTGTTATTTGAATTAATAACGAAATTAAATAAATGTATTTTTTTAAATATTAAAAATGACAAATGTGACTTTATACATTTCAAAAAGACATTTTTGAATGTAGATATTTGAGTATTTATAGATGCGATATTAAATATATTACCATATGGATATACAGGGTGAGATAATAAAACTGAAACAATGTCAAAGGCCATAATTTTTACATTTTGTTTTTTTTTAATTTTGTTGAAAGAAAGCAAATAATGTCAGAAAAAGCATCAAATTTTAGAATAAGTTTAGATTTGTTCGAATTGGCCACCTATGGCACGAATTATGGCCTTCAAGCGGCCAATGAAACCGTCACACGCTGCCCGAATGTTACTCTGTGATATTTTAGCCCCTTACCGGCGAAGCGCTTGCTTGAGGTGATCAACACTTTGGTATTTGTGCTAATCTTTCTTCCCAAAATACTTTAGACACAACAGTCCAACGGATTGGTATCCGGAGATTTTGGTGGCCATTGTGCGCTGGAAATGAAGCGAGAAACCTCATTTTGTAACCCTTCTTGGTGACGCATGCTGAGTCCTGTTGGAATGTCCAAGGTCTGTGGCCAAAAAGTTTGCGTGTCCAAGGTTTTAATACATCCTCCAAAATATTTTCACGATAATATTCGGCATTTATTCTAATGCCACGGTCGATTGATACGAGCGGAGATCGACCATCGGTTGTTATTTTGAATGAAGTTATTCGATGTTTCGAGTTGTTCAAATTATTTTTTATCCCTTCTTATTTATTTTCCAGTTCCACTGTTGCAATCAACACCTCATAAATTTCAATTATAATGTTTTTATTTCAATTTGTATAAATTAATAAAAATTTAAATTGATTGCAGTCGAGTTAATTGAAATCCTAAGTTCAATGCAAGCCATGCATGCATGTACGTACGTAGGCCGATGGGTGGGTGCATAATATGAAATGGGAACAGTTATTATAACTGTCATAATTTCCTATTAAAAATTTAAGAATTTCTACATTTGAATTTTGAATGATATTTTTTAATTGCATACACATACACTCAGAACAAAAAGTCTGCATACGATTTCAACGTGACTCAAAATTATATCAATTAGAGATAGGACTTCAAAAGGCAGGTCTTGGCCACATAGGAAAAGTCTGTGTATAAAGAGCAAAAGGGTGTTGGAGTTATTCAAAATATTTTAACCATTTCCATTTATTTAGTTTCCAGATCCACTGTAATCAACACTTCATAAATTTCAATAAATATTTCAATTATAATATTTATTAATAAAATGTTAAATTGATTGCAGTCGAGTTAATGGATATTCTAAGTTCATTGCAAGTCATGCATGTATGTAGGCCTGTGGGTGGGTACATAATGTGAAATGGGAACATGTTTTTATAACTGTCATAATTTCGAATTTGTATTCATATATGTAGAAATATAAAAAAGAATGATTTCATATTAATAAATGCAAGCATTTCTACATTTTAATTTGTATGTCATTTTGTAATTCCAAAAACTTTTACTTTAATTAAAAATGTGTGGTTATATAGTACATGAACATCTGTGGATTATTGCAACAGTTTCCAAAAAATATTTTAAAATTATAGTCATCGACATTCGTTTAAAATCATTCAATTTTTTTTACAACATAATCAACTTAATTGACATAATCAATTCAAGTGATTAATGTCTTTTGAACAAAATAAAGTACCCCCTGAAATGCATAAATCATAAATATGTCATGAATTTAAAATTAAAAGTGTACAAAATTTTGTGCAATACAAACTTTTGGGGAAAAAACTAATTAATGTAAAACATATACATTAGGTGTAGTAAATAATTTGCCTCAATTTCACAAAATTCTATTATATACGCCAAAAGCCACATAATTAAGTGTGTTTCATCACGCTAAATTATGTGTGATGAAACATATTTAGGTCTTATTTCTGCAAGAATAAGTGCAAAACAACTATTGATCTCAAAGATATCGTTTAAAATCTATAATAATCCAAAAATGTTTATCAACAGAAAGTATTTTGCTTTTTATAATTTGCCAAATCAACAGAACAAATTGTTGCAATTTATGTATTTTAACTTTATAGTCTAAAAATTAGAGGTGTATTTTCTCGTTGCTGAAAAAAGATACCCTGCCTTGTATAATTTTACCAAGCTTCCAACCTCGTAACCAAAAAAAAAAAAAAAATCAGCGGTCTTTGGACATCCCTATCTACTCAAGACAGGCAAAATAGTAGATATAAAAATAAAGATGGGGCTACAAAGTACGACAAATGATTCTTGATAGACCTCAAGAATTAGCAAAGAATCGACACTTAAGGGATGCTCCATATGAGAATGCAACTGGCGGCGAACAATTAAAATATGCTCTTTTTTACGAATGCTCACGGCGAGAATTCGATTGTTTTCAATTTATCGCGAATTTGCATTCCCCCGCGAATGTTCTCTTTGTACGAAAAATTCACGAACGATAAAATTTCGATGCAAGCGTCGTTGATTCGAAGTTTCGCCAACATTCGTTGCTGAAGAGCATTCACTTGAAGAGTACAAGAAACGAATTTTCACGAATGCTCGCGAGTGCTGTTATAACAGTAGTGATGAAAAACTGATTGACTCACTTGGACGACCAAAAAAATGAATCGAAATGACCCGTTCTTATAATTAAAATAAGTTTAATTTTTTATACAACAAGAAAATGTATAGCAGTCGTAAAACAATCACCAATGTGTGTTAAATATGACTATTTTTCCGTTGTTTATCATCATATTTCATCAAGATTGAAAGTTTAATAAAAAAGGGAATGCAGATGTTTGAAAAGTGATTAGAATTGTGTATTCTCTGATCACATTCAGCTCAGATGGGAATTAAAAGTGTTACTTTTTTTGTTTTCTTCTAAGTAAAACGGCACATTTTTATGCATTTGGTGGATTAAATAGAAGAGTTTCTTTTAAGCACATTTACAAAAGTTAAGTGGAGATGTTAATATCAATTTTTAGTGAAGTGAAACAAAAATATTATTATTGCGTTACTTAATGAATTAAACTAACGCAATTCATTATAATCTATTTCCAGAAAGATTTTATTGTTAAACGTTCGTGATTTGTAAAATCGTATACATTCATATTAGATAAAGGTTAACAATGACTCGAATCTAATGCCGAGGAAGACTCATATGTGATTGGTATAGAAGACTCGCGCCGGGTCTGATTTTTTTCCCGACGACTGAGTCAATTACAATCAGAAAATGCGCGCATAATTAAACATTTTAATCTTCTAGCAATATTAACCCTTTGAGCGCCGAATTTTCTCCGTGATCATAGAACAATTTTCGGTTCACAGATTTAATGCAACTATCCTAGATAGGATATAGACAAAATTTAACATCGCTACATCCTTGCATTCGGGAGATACAGTACATTCTGTCTGAAAAATAAAAGCACAATATCAAGAAAACCAAATGCAAAATCGACGAAAAAATAATTTTAAATTATTCTCTATATTCTGTTTTACAAGAATCAAAAATAATTCTGATGGCATTTCGAATGCGAAGCGATTTAAATAAGTTGGACTGTATACACAAATTGGTACTGTACACATTTAGCCCTTTTATATATATATATATTAAAAAGCTCATAACTTTACCAACAATTTGAATTTTTTAGATTTTTCTTGTGATATGTTTCGTCCATAGTTAGGACTTGACATATGAAATCCAAAGAATATATATCTACTAGCAGCATTTTAAATATAAGCTTTAAACCATTTTTTGCCTGTGGGCAACATTGGGCCACAATGGGTTAAAAAAAGACTCGATTGTGATTAAAATTTGCGAAAAATTATGTCTGTGCATGAACGTTTCTTTTTATTCTTTTTGCTGTTTTGAGCATTCGCGAATGTTTGTTATCATTCGTGAGCGAATGTCAGAAAGAATTCGTCACCAACGCAACGAACGATCGTCGTTTGTTATGCGTGTGCGAACATTCGTTTGGGGAATGCTCATTAGCAATATTAGCGAAACAAAAAGAGCGTATTTTGAGTCATGCATGAATGTTGAATATAGGTCAATATTTAGCGGATTAAATGGACCAACACTTTTGTGTGAAAAATTAAAAAAAATGTATTCTACGGTGAATATGTTTACTCCTGAAGGACATAAACCCGATGGAAGTGGTTGACCTTTAAACTGATACCAATTAAATGGTATTCGAACTTCGATGTGAATATTTTACTTTAATAATTACAGGTGTATATGTATTCTGATAATGTGGCGGAAATGTAAAGCTTATGGCTATGCTAGGGGTTCTGTTCATGGGTAAGGGTTCTGGCCACGGGTAAGGTTTTTTTAATTATTTTCAGAGGTACGTACAGTGAGTCACAGTCAAAAGTATCCACAAAACTGAGTATTGAATTTTCAACAAGCCGAAAACCAGCGAGAATAAAATATTCAATATAAGAGACGAAAAATGGTTGCCCCGACATGTGGGCGATAATCCAAAGTTAAATGTAAAAAAATGTAACCCAGAAACTATAGAGTTGCACTGAAAACCTCATTAATAAACCCCAAATACCAGAATAACCCGATTGGAGTTTGTTCAGGAACACGAAAAAAGAAGAATTTTGCATTTTGGAAATATGTTATTTTTGCTGATGAATGCATAATTAACTTATTTGTATCGGATGGACCAAGTAAAGTATGGCGCAGGGCGAATAAAACCATGGAACATAAACACACAATTCCAACCGTAAAGAACGGTGGAAGCTATGTAATGGTATGGTGTTATATGAGCGCTGCCGGGATTTATTATTTATTAAGATTTATTATTTAAACATTCTAAAAGATAAATTGAAATTTAGTGTTGAAAAATCGGGATTGGGGACAACATTCAAGATAATGACCCTAAACGTAAGTCCCAGATCGTTTGAATAGGGATGCTTTATATTTGTCCAAAAGTGATTCAAACACCTCCTTAGTAATTCGGGAAAAAACTCCACTTTAGTAAATAAGATTCGTTTTTTTTTTTTTTTTTTTATTTTTTCAGACGTACACATTTTGATCCTTATTCCGTATTCAATGTCGGTGTAAAAATTTCGGAGTCTAGACAATATCTCTAGACTTCGTAATCCAACAAGAATTCAAATTTATGAAAAATATTTCAAACATTCACATTTCTTAACCCTGCTCTAGACAAATGATGATCTTATGATCACCGCACATAATTTCTTAAGCTAGACACAAAGACTCGCACTTACCTTAACAATTAAAAGTTTTTTGTTGTAATTAATTCGTCACTTTTTTGTGAACTTCAGGGATAGGACAGCAAGAACACACAAAAAGTCTCTTTTATACAGACATTCAAAAAGATTTATTAGCCGCACATTTAAGAAGACAAAAAAATGAATAGGCAAGCTGCTGACTAGATAGACTAGCTACAGATGATGATGTGCTGTTGCGGTCTTTGTACTTTTTATGTTCGGCAGGAGGATGGTTTTCTTTCTTTTTTGCTGTTATTGTTGTTGTAACAAACAAAAAAATTGCTGACATTAATTTTTTTGTTATTCGAATTCTGATTCACAGCTGCTTTTATTTTTTACAAAATGTTTTTTTTTTTTTTTAATTTTTACCACACAAGAGGAGACAAAAGGGAATTTATAGCAACACGAACAACAACAAAGCTGGCAGAATAAAGAAACCTCTATTGTTGAAGTTGAACGATTTTTAATGGATTTTTTTGTTTTCTTTTTGCAATGATGTTGAAATTTTGAATTTCACTATTTTGTTTTATAATGACACTACATTCACATATATAATTAAACATTTTATAAACAAATCACTCGATTTTTTGTAGAGCACATTTCGGTAGATGACTTCTAGTTTTAAAATTTTAATAACAATAAAATTTGCTCAATATTTTTCTAGAGCATAACTCAATTTGATAGATGACTTCTAGTTTTGGAATTAGTAAAATAACTGTTCTCGTTTGATTATTTTCTATTTTGAATTTCAAATACCGCCTTCGAACACTTCACTTCATGAAAAACGTATTACAAAAAAACTGTGTCGTTATTTGGTTGTTGTTGTCATCGTTGAGTATTACCGAATGAAAACTATTTAAAATATTTAGCGCTTTTTTAGTTTTACGCTTCGATGCATTTGTGTAACAACAATTTAAAGTAGGAGATTCGCGTTTAAACTTGGAATAAAATTCATGACGTAAACTCGCGAACAGCCAACAGCTGAATGACACCAGAAATAGCAGCCGCAGAGACGTTTAGCCGTGTAGTGGCAAGAGCAGCAGCTACGCGAACTACCTACCTACCAAACACTGCAGTCGTTGTCTCCACTACCACCACCGCCGCCATAGCCAACGACAACATCGCTCAGTTCCTCCATCCATCCACCGGAGTAAAAGCAGTTAAGAAAGCAAAGCGATCAGTCATCATCGTCATCATTAGCGTAAAACAAGACAGTGGAACGGCGAACAAATGGAAAAACAAGAGGAAAATTCTGGCTAAAAAGGTGCAACAATTGATAGCCAGATGAGACGGGGACGGACAGACACACAGACAGATGATATTTCAAGAAAATTAGAGAGAAAAAAGGAACCAAAGGCACATGACACGCCATATGTAAGACGAACACACATTCACGCACTCACGCACTCACACACAGACACAACCGAAAATTACAACAACAACATGAATGATAAATGACCATAAGAAAAAACAAATGTAATTCGTCGTAGTCTTGGATGGGGAAAACTATGCCAGTTTTCCCCGTCTTCGATAAAACGACGAAGTACCTTTTGTCTCTCCAAGAATTCCATTTCACGCAAAACAAAGCGTCAACGCAGCGACAGCAGCGTAAAATATTCGCTGATAACATAGTTTTCCTTTTTCTTCATATCTCTCAAGAAAAGGAAAACAAAAAGAACAACAACAACACCGGGGAAAAAGGTTGCACAGGCGCATAAATAATAACAATAAATTAATAGAAGGTGTATAATCCTGACAACCCTTATACCGAGTATGTGGTGATAAATGGAAAACCAAATAGTAATATGCACGCACACACACTCACGATTCTCTCACACACACACGGAGAGAGTGGCACTACCATATAACCCCTTTTCTTTTATGGCAGGATGATAGGCAGGCAGGGAAGCAACCTAATCTCATTTCAAGAAAAGAAAAAAAAAAGGTCATTGAACACCGCGATAGCAGCGCAGCAGAGACAGAGAGCAATAAAACCAAAAGATAATAACAATTGCACTCATTCATAGTGCGCTGCGAATTTGAAAAAGGACGAGGAAGAGAGAGTGTGGGAAAAAGGCGAATTTGTGTACCTAAATGCAGGGATGGAAATTTTTGCAAATACGGAAACAAATGTCTTACATTTGATGTTGATGGAAATATTTGAAATTTAAAGGAATCAATTTCAAATTCAAAACATTTCATTTTAAAACTTTGTCGAGAATTTAAATTTTCCAAAATCTTCTATTTTTAAGAAATTGTTTTACAACTTTAAGAGTACGGGAACGTATTCACAATTTATAATTAGGAATATTATATTTCAAATCCATATTATTCCAATTGTAATTGGAAATATTTAATATTTAATTTGAAATTAAAAATATTTAATATACATCTATATCTCTCATAGAAGTCCTGCTCCGTATTTGCAAATAAACTCTAGTAGTCGTTTTTCACAATCCTCCCTAAATACCAATTGATAATCGCTTGGTGCCAAGTCCCGACTGTATGGCGGATGCATTAAAACTTTCCAATCAAGCTCCCGAAGTTTCTGGCGAGTGACTGTAGATGTTGTCCTGGTGGAACACGACACCTCACCTGTTTGCCAATTCTGGCCGTTTCTTGTCAATTGATATCCAGTCCGGTCCAGTTGTTGAGAGTAGAGATCAGAATTTAGCGTTTGGTCATATGGAAATAATACCCTTCCACTCCCACAAAATGCATAGTAAAACCTTTCTGGCCGTTTGTCCTGGTTTGGCCACTGTTTGAGGTGCTACACCGCTCTTTGAACACGATCGTTTTCGCACAGGGTTATCGTATGTGATCTATTTCCCATCTCCAGTCACCATCCGCGTTTAAGAAATGAGTCTATCTCATTACGTTTGGCCAAGGCTTCTCGCATATGGAAATTCGATCCATCCTATTTTTTTGTCTGTTAATTGGTGTGCCACCCTAACAACGGGCTTCTTTTTGAATTCAACTTTGTGTAAATGGTTTAAAACAGTTTTATGATCGATTTTTAGCTTCTGGGCGATGTTACGACTGCTAACATACCGGTCAACTTCGATCATTTCACCGATTTTAACGACATTTTCGACGACCGGCATAATTGATTTATTTTTCCCCAATCTAATATTTAAAATCACAGTTAATTTTAAATGAAATTATTTAAATAACAAATGATATGTTTTCAATTACAAATAGAACAATTTAAATAACAAATTGCAATAAAAATATGTTAATAGCGAAATTATGAATAAAAAATTAATTTTGACCAATTACAGCTGGAAATCACGACAGTAAGGAAAGTTCAAAAGTCGGACCTTCACCACTATGGGTACATACAATCTACAATATCCTGTAGATAGAACAAATCATGTAGATAAAACAAACATAGCATCTATGGATTACCATTGAGATGGAATCGGGCGAAATTTAATGTGCTCTCTAGATAGATATTTCAACCAATTGAAAAAACCCCAAACACATACCATTCTGATCAATAACAAATTGCATGTCAAACGGGCAGATTTGGATTCATTGGTATACCAATTGTATGATATCGAGTAAAATCATGTATGGGAGATATATATATATATATATATAAACGCATGGACCTAATTGAACAACCGTTGCATACACCATTTGTTTTTTGTTATCACTCTATATTCAATTTAATACCTTTGCAAATTTCGTGTAAATCGAACAAACACAGGCCCTTCGGTGCACTATTTACATAAAATCGAACGAAAATATATAAAAGACCTATATCAAAATCTGAACCGATTTCAACAAACCTTATCACAGATCATTTTTTTTCCACAATTGCTTTCACTATGCAGAATTTTGCTCAATCGGACAAATATTAGGAGTTTGGTGTATCATTCACAAAAAAAATCGGACGAAACAATATATGGGATCTATATCTAAATCTGAACCGATTCCAACAAAACATCGCATATATATATGTGTGGACCTGACTCAAGGCGCTGTGCAAAATGCTGTCCCAATCGGACACATATTTGGGAGTTTGGTGCATCATTTACATAAAATCGGACGAAACTATATATGGGATCTATATCTAAATCTGAACCGATTCCAACAAAACATCGCATATATTAGTGTGGATCGGATTGAAGGAGCTGTGCAAAATTTTGTCCCAATCGGACAAATATTGGGAGTTTGGTGCATTATTTACATAAAATCGGACGAAACTTTAAAACTTCCCAATCAAACTCCCGAAGTTTGTGACGAGTCAATGTAGATGTGTGTGGCCTAGCGTTGTCCTGGTGGAATACGACACCTCTCCTGTTGGCCAATTCTGGCCGTTTCTTGTCAATTGATATCTTCAAACGGTCCAGTTGTTGAGAGTAGAGATCAGAAGTTAGCGTTTGGCCATATGGAAATAATACCCTTCCACTCCCACAAAATAGTAAAACCTTTCTGGCCGTTTGTCCTGGTTTGGCCACATCTTTGACCACGATCGTTTTCGCACAGGGTTATCGTATGTGACCTATTTCCCATCTCCATTTACCATCCGCGTTTAAGAAATGAGTCTATCTCATTCCATTTGGCCATTACAGCTGGAAATCACGACATGAGAAGTAAACCAGTAAGGAAAGTTCAAAAGTCGTACGGCCGACTATATGATACCCTTCACCACTTTGGGTACATACAAGAGATGTTAATATCTACAATATCCTGTAGATAAAACAAACATAGCATCTATGGATGACCATTGAGATGGAATCGGGCGAAATTTAATGTGCTCTCTAGATAGATATTTCAACCAATTGAAAAAACCCCAAACACATACCATTCTGATCAATAAAAAATTGCATGTCAAACGGGCAGATTTGGATTCATTGGTATACCAATTGTATGATATCGAGTAAAATCATGTATGGGAGATATATATATATATAAACGCATGGACCTAATTGAACAACCGTTAGATACACCATTTTTTTTTTTTTTTTTGTTTTGTTCACTCTATATTAAATTTAATACCTTTGCAAATTTCGTGTAAATCGAACAAACATAGGCCCTTCGGTGCACTATTTACATAAAATCGAACGAAAAAATATATAAGGACCTATATCAAAACCTGAGCCGATTTCAAAAAATCATTTTTTTCCTCAATTGCTTTTGCTATGCAAAATTTTGCTGAATCGGCAAATATTAGGAGTTTGGTGTATCATTCACAAAAAATCGGACGAAACTATATATGGGATCTATATCTAAATCGGAACCGATTCCAACAAAACATCGCATACCTAAGTGTGGACCTGATTCAAGGCGCTATGCTAAATTTTGTCCCAATCGGACAAATATTGGGAGTTTGGTGCATTATTTACATAAATTCGGAAGAAACTATATAAGGGAGCTATATTTAAATCTGAACCTATTTTCTCCAATTTCAATAGGGTTCATCCTTGTGCCAAATAAGTGAACTGTGCCATATTCATCCAAATCGGATCATAAATGCGAACTGTACTTTGTTCACAAAAATACATGGACGGACAGACGGACATGCATAAATCGTCTCAGAAAGTGATTCTATGCATATTCTCAAAAAGGAATCATAGGTCTATCTCGATTCCTTTTGCCTGTTACTAATATATGCACAAAGATATAAAACCCTGTACCACAGTGTGGTGAAAGGTATAAAAACCACGCATTTAGGACTTCAACGGAATTTGTGAGAGGGTTACGTTTTGATATGACCTCAATAACAGAGCGTACACGAGCTGAGGTAACAGATACATACCCGGAAACCGTCAAGAAAAGCATTTATTTCCTGAAAAGAATCGAAAAGCCAGATTGCCTTTTGTAAAAGTTCACACTAATTGGAATCCGAAATGGTGGAGAACTATTACCCTCTCGGAAGCATTTAAGTTCAATATTAACCCGAATCGGCCCAGAATTTTTTTTTAATTTTTTCAGGATACAAGGAATAGTATACCCAAGGATCAAATTGAGTATTTTATTGATTCACGCTCCGTACTTTTGCTGCTAATGGTTATGCTGCTGTCGATTACTAGCAATATTTGTTCATCTATTGGAAAAATCAAAAAGTTGCTTCAGTTTAACTGGCACAAGATCAGTAGTTAAAGTCGGCAAGGACCTCTCAGAGCCCTACCGGACGAGGATTCAGACAAGGTGACAGTTTGTCGTGTGATTTTTTTAACATCCTGCTGGAAAAGGTCATAGGAGAAACAAAGGTGAACAGAAATGACACTCTGTAAACCAAACAACCGATGTTACTAGGCTACGCCGATGACATCGACATAATGGGTCGAACATTGAGAGCGGTGACAGCCACCTTTGAACAAATTGAGGAGTCTGTGGAAAGACCAAGCTGATGGTACGAACGTGCAAGACGTGCAGTAGATTCGAACCAACTGTGGAACGTGAGAACTACTGCTTCAAGGTACTGCCATAAATAATAAAAAATATTATTAGAAGGTTCAACAGTTAGAGTTGATGTTTGAAACATTTCTAAGGGTGTATCCATCCCGTTTTTTGAACGATTTAGTAGTTTTAGAATAAATTTTTTTTAAATACTTTCGGATATTTAATATTTTTGAAGAAAGAAAATATGAGAATTGTATCCCTACAATCTTAAAGATAGAAAATGTACCTCGAGACACAATTTTCCTTAGTTGTTCTATGTAGCCTATTTTATATTTCCTTTAACAAAATATGAATATATTTCATCAAAATACGCATATTTGTAGAAATTGAATATTCTATTGTGTTAGTACTTTTCCAATTATATTATTGGAAAATTATTGCAAATTTCCATCTCTGCCAAAAAGAGAATCGAATAACACATGTTTCAACATTTTTCCCCTATTCGCTCAAATGATGTATTTCCGCTCATACTCGCATCATATGTGCGTGGCGTCAATTTTGCAAAAATTCGCAAAATCCAAAGAAAGACTGCGCACATGTGTTACAAGATGCCACAGAGAATTTATCTAGAAATCTGTGGCATTTGCACCCCACAAACACACACACACACACCAAAAAAACACGTTCATACATTATATTTGAATGCACACGCACAACTGCTACCCTTCAGCATCACAACTATCCGTGAACTATGTGCCGCAGCATAAATTATGTGAGGGTGTTATGTGGCGAGGGTGGGTGGCGGCAAATCGATCGATTGCAATCATTTTCAGTGAATTTGCAAATATTTGCTACCATTTATTTGGTGTGTGCGTTTGTTTGTTTGTTTGCCTTCCTTAATTTATTATCTTTAGAAAAGATGTCACGACGATTCACTAATCATCCACCAACACCCGCACGCCCGTGATAAACACGTGTCCTAATTTTTGCAATTTGAGGGTGTGCATCCTGTTTTTCTTATTTGTGGATTTAGTCACGTGAAATCGAAGTTCTACACATAATAAATATAGCTAATGAACCCATAAATCCATCGCAGAAAGCTTGATTTGTGGATCAGGACTTGTAGTGACTTAAGATGTTTATCAATTTTTCGTAGAACAGGTGAAGAGAATGAAAAATGGATTTTCTTTGAATTTTTGAAATGCTAACTCTTAAGATAATTGGTTACAAACTCACTCCTGCATCAAAATGTCTTAATGTAGTAAATCAAATGATATGATGGTTGGGATACAAGGGATAAAATTAGGTTGATACACTAATCAAACTTTACTAATTTTGTTAATAGAAACAAAATAAAATTGCCATTCCTGCCTCAAATGCCTTCTCATGGATCCTTTAAAAGGTCGTTTAAAAATATTTTTAAAAAAATCCACGCCTTCTAATGAATGGATGCTTGAAAAAATATTTTTTAAAAAAATCCACGCCTTCTAATGGATGGATGCTTGAAAACATATTTTTTAAAAAATCCACGCCTTCTTGAAAAAATATTTTTCACAAAAATCCACGCCTTCTTGAAAAAAAATTTTTCACAAAAATCCACGCCTTCTTGAAAAAATATTTTTTACAAAAATCCACGCCTTCTAATGGATGGATGCTTAAAAAAATATTTTTGACAAAAATCCACGCCTTCTTGAAAAAATATTTTTTACAAAAATCCACGCCTTCTTGAAAAAATATTTTTTACAAAAATCCACGCCTTCTTGAAAAAATATTTTTTACAAAAATCCACGCCTTCTTGAAAAAATATTTTTTACAAAAATCCACGCCTTCTTGAAAAAATATTTTTTACAAAAATCAACGCCTTCTTGAAAAAATATTTTTTACAAAAATCCACGCCTTCTTGAAAAAATATTTTTTACAAAAATCCACGCCTTCTTGAAAAAATATTTTTTACAAAAATCCACGCCTTCTTGAAAAAATATTTTTTACAAAAATCCACGCCTTCTTGAAAAAATATTTTTTACAAAAATCCACGCCTTCTTGAAAAAATATTTTTTACAAAAATCCACGCCTTCTTGAAAAAATATTTTTTACAAAAATCCACACCTTCTTGAAAAAATATTTTTTACAAAATCCACGCCTTCTTGAAAAAATATTTTTTACAAAAATCCACGCCTTCTTGAAAAAATATTTTTTAAAAAAATCCACGCCTTCTAATGGATGGATGCTTGAAAAAATATTTAAAAAAAATCCACGCCTTCTAATGAATGGATGATTAAAAAAATATTTTAAAAAAAAATCCACACCTTCTAATGAATGCTTGAAAAATTATTTTAAAAATCCACGCCTTCTAATGGATGCTTGAAAAAGTATTTTAAAAAGTCCACGCCTTCTAATGGATGCTTAAAAAATATTAAAAAAAATCCACGCCTTCTAATGAAGGCTTAAAAAATTAATTTTTTTAAAAAAATCCACGCCTTCTAATGGAGGCTTAAAAATTTTTTTTTAAAAAATCCACGCCGTCTTATAGAGGCTTGAAAAAATATTTTTTTAAAAAATCCAAGCCTTCTAATGGATGGATGCTTCAAAAAATATTTTTAAAAAAAAATCCACGCCTTCTAATGGATGAAAATGAAATTCCCATTCCTGCCTCAAATGCCTTCTCATGGATCCTTTAAAAGGGCGCTTAAAAAATATGTTTTTAAAAAAATTTCACGCCTTCTAATGAAGGTTTAAAAAATTTATTTTTTTTTAAAAAATCCACGCCTTCTAATTGGTGCATCCTTGAAAAAATATTTAAAAACAATCCCCCCCCCCCCCACTCTCCACTCTCTTCAAAAGTGCCACAGAAATTTCCCCCACCCCACGATTATGTTCTTTAATTTCTATGAGGTGTCAAAGGCCACCTTTAGCTGCCATTGTATTCTTCGTGACCCCATTAAATTAACTTTCACCCACACTTTTAATAATAAAATTCAAAATTAAGCATTTTTTTGGGTATTTTCCATTGGAAAAAATAATTTTTCCCATTGTTCTGCCAGATGTTTTCATTGTTTTCTTACAACGAAAAAAATTGATGCTTAGTTCTATGCCGCCCAATTTTTTTCCTTCTAACTGTGTTACCAATTTGAATACGCCGACGAGAGCATAAGAGAGAGTGTTACAAATTAACCTACAATTCATTAAAATGTAATTAAGTATGAACTCATTTCTCAAGAACTGAGGCAAGTCATGCATAAAACTGGAACGCCGCAACATTAAACATTATCATTTGTCTACCTGCATGTCTTTGTCATAACTTCGTGGACTGATGTTGTCGCTGTTGTGGTAAAACTTTATTTGGCTCATAAAACTTTTTATAAAAAAATTATAACAATTCAAATTGTTGTTGACAGACATTAAGTGTTGGGAATATTATTTAATTAGTTCATAGGAAGCGAATTATTTTTATTGTTGTTGGCAAAATTATTTTTATTGAGGGAATATTTTTATATCACTAAACGGCTCTCAAAGAGGACGTAGATTTAAAAAAAAAAATATTTTAAGGCTCCTAGAGGAGTCGTAGATTTTTTTAAAAATATTTTAAGGCTCCTGAACAAGGCGTAGCTTTTTTAAAATATATTTTATGGCTCTTTAACAAGGCGTAGGGGATGATAGATACCAAACAACGGCTCTGATTTAACATGGCGAAATCCAGGCTTATCTTGGTCCCCTTTCATCTCAATTGTGGACACTGACCTCCCCGTGGTGCCACCTGGGGTAGCTATTTTGTGCCGCGAGTTCACCCATAAGAACTATAAAATGGATTGAGGCGTCGGGTTAGTTGCCCACACTCGGAAAACCGAACCTACTACGAAAAAGCTAAGAAAAGGAAAACCAAACCCAACTAATGTTGATGACCCCCGCAAACGTATAAAGGACCACGATCTGCGAATCTGCACTTGGAATGTGCGCACGTTGTACAGAACAGGCGCAGTGTTCGCTTTGGCGGATGTACTCAAGAAGTACAAAGCCGATATTATTGCCTCACAGGATATGCGATGGAAAGGGACTGACGTAAGTAAATCAGGTGATTACGCCCTGTATTATAGCTGCCATGAAACGAGACGTGAATTTGGCAGCGGATTTATGATTAACAGGAGAATAAAATACCTCGTCTCCAGATTCACTCCAGTAGATGAGCGAATTGCTATAATCCATATAAAAGCGAAGTTCTTCTACATCAGTCTCATTTGCGCCCATGCTCCGACCGACCAGAGCATGGGCGTGAACAGACCAAAGACATTTTTTACGAGCGCCTAGAAACAGCATATAACCGTTGCCCTGGCCATGAAATTAAAATTCTGCTAGGAGATTGTAATGCAAAAATCGTATGGGAAAATATCTTTGGCCCCACCGTCAAAAAATTCAGCCTTCATGAAGAAACATCAGACAACGGCATGAGGTTGATTGACTTCGCGGCAGCAAAAAACATGGTAGTTAGCAGAACCAGATTCAAACATCGAGAAATCAAATCGATCATGTTGTGATAGACGGAAGGCATTCATCCAGTGTTTTAGACATCCGATCGATCCGAGGAGCGAATATCGATTCGGACCATTACCTTGTGGCAGTTAAGGTACGCACCCGTCTTAATGTAGCAGCAAAGGTGCGATCTAATGTAACACGGAAATTTTACTTCGAAAAGCTGCAAACACAACAGATAGCAGAAGCCTACTCCGCTCCGTCCCAATAACAATATTGAAGCACAGTGGCAGATAATTGCCCACTCCCTACAAACTGCAGCAAAAGTAACACTTGGGTACCAAAGACCACCATCAAGAAATCCGTGGTACGATCAGGAATTTCGTAATGCGACTGATATGAAAAACGCAGCGTATAGAGCAACCCTGCGGACAGTAGCAACACGTAATGCGATGGAGAACTATCGGGAGAAAAGGAGCGAGGTGAAACGTATTTTCAGAAAAAAGAAGAAAGAATATGAAAAACGTGAGCGTTAGCAAATCGAGATGTACAGGAGTCAGAATGAAGTCCGAAAATTCTACCAACGGGTAAAATACCAAACCGAAGGCTTTGGTGCAGGCACATCCTCCTGTAGAGATGAAGAAGGAAACCTGGTGACAGATACAGACAGCGTGCTGAGGATCGGGAAGGAGCCTTTTAAAAAACTTCTGGTTGCAAATATTAGCGGTGAAGAGGATACCCCAGAACCAATAGTAGATGACGGTATATAGTGTACTATGTGATGTACACTCTATACAAGATGAAGTCAGAATAGCAATCAATCAGCTGAAGAATAATAAAACAGCAGGTGCCGATGGGTTACAAGCCGAACTATTCAAGACTGGTGGTCAGATGCTGGTCAAGAGCATGCACCAGCTAAGTAGTACAATGTGGCTAGAAGAATGCATGCAATGATTGGAACCTCAGCATCCTGTGTCCCGTGCACAAAAAAGTAGACAAGACAATATGTGCCAATTATAGACGAATAAGTCTCCTTCCCATCGCATATAATGTGCTATCCAGCGTACTGTGTGAACGACGGAAGCCAATGGTCAATGACATTATTGGACCATACCAATGCGGCTTCAGACTTGGCAAATCCACCATTGACCAGATTTTCACTCTGCGGCAAATCCTGGAAAAAACCCACGAAAAACACATCGACACATTCCACCTATTCGTCGACTATAAAGACGCATTTGACAGCCCTATCTGTTCAGAGGTATTAAAAGCCATGTCTACGTTTGGCATTCCTGCAAAATTAATACATACAGGATAACTTTGAGTGGCACAAGATCAGTAGTTAAAGTCGGAAAGGACCTCCCGGAGCCCTTTAATACCGAACAAGGATTCAGACAAGGTGGCAGTTTGTCGTGTGACCTTTTTTTAACATCCTGCTGGAAAAGGTCATACGAGATGCAAACGTGAACAGAAATGGCACTCTGTGCATTAACAACACATGTTACTCGCCTACGCCGATGACATCGAAATAATGGGTCGAACATTGCGAGCGGTAACAGCCACATTTGAACAAATCGAGAAGTAGTCTGCCAAAGTGGATCTGGCAGTAAACGGCGAGAAGACCAAGCTGATGGTATCAACGCACAAGACGTCCAATAGACTCGGACCAACTGTGGAACTTGAGAACTACATCTTCGAGTTGGTCAAAGATTTTATATACCTTGGTACCGCCATAAACAAAACGAATGACATCAGTTTTGAAATTCGGAGAAGGATAGTGATGGTCAACAGATGCTACTATGGTCTGAGCAAACAACTCAAAAACAAGGCCACCTCCTGCCAGACCAAACTCATACTCTACAAGACGGTGATACTACCCGTGCTGTTATATGGACCTGAAGCATGGGTACTTGCGCAAGCAGATGAGGCAGCTCTTGGAGTGTTTGAGAGAAAAATTCTCCGGAAAATCTATGGGCCAATCTGCGTTGACGGTGAATATCGCCATCGAATGAACCATGAGTTGTACCACCTATTCTCGGACATTGACATTGTTAGACGTATTGATCTGCAGCGACTAAGTTGGCTAGGTCATGTTGTGAGCGAACCAGCTGATGGTTCACGCAGAAGTGGAAGGCCAAGCATAAGATAGAAAGACCAGTTGGAAGAAAACATTGCCGAATATGGTCTTTCAAATTGGAAAAACTGCGCAAAAGACTGGAGCGCCTGGATATCTTTTTTAACCTTTTGTGGCCCAATGTTGCCCACAGGCAACAAAATGTTTTAGAGCTTATATTTATTATAAAGTTAGTAGATATGCATTCTTTGGATTCCCTTTGTCAAGACCAGATTATGGACGACACATATCACGAGAAAATCTAAAAAATTCAAATTTTTGGTAAAGTTATGAGCTTTTTAGTACAGAGAAGAGGGCAAAAATGTGTACAGTACTAATTTGTGTATACAGTTCAAATTATTTAAATCGCTTCGTATTCGAAATGTACAAACTCTGTCATCAGAATTATTTTTGATTCTTGTAAAACAGAATATTGAGAATAAGTTAAAATGATTTTTCGTCGATTTTGCATTTGGTTTTCTTGATATTGGCCTTTTTTTCAGAAAGAATGTACTGTATCTCCCGAATGCAAGGATATAGCGATGTCAAATGTTGTCCATATCCTATCTAGGATAGTTGCATTAAATCAGCGAACAGAAAATTGTTCTATGATTACGGAAAAAAATTCGGGGCTCAAAGGGTTAAGCTCGGCTTATGGAACTAAAGTTCTGTCAAAAGCCAGCTAAGTAAGTAAAATTTTTTAAAAGGCGTAGTTTTTTTTTAATATTTTAAGTCTCTTTCTTTTTAAAAATATTATACCTCCCTCGTAGAAATCTATGCCTATGTTTTCCTTTTTTTTCTTAAAAAAATCGACGCCATAAAAATTAAGCACACATATGTGCAGCACCTTTTCGTTCATGTTTACATAGTCATAAAAGCCAAAAATATACATTTTGGCCTGCCCCAGCAGTCGGCGATCTTTCAGCTGCTGTCAATGCCCAGCGTTCATTTAGTTCAGTTTACAAAAAAAAGGCCTATGGATGGTTAATTGTGTTACAGCAGACAACCGTCAAAACCTTGAAAACAATATTGGCAAGCAACACCTAAAGATGCAGCCAAAAAATCCGAGATTTTCACCACCAACAACAAATGAATATGAAAAATTAATTTTTGTTTTGCATTTGAAAATTTTAAATTCGAAACATGAAGCAGTTTTTTTTTTCGATTTTGCTGAACTATGTTTGAGGTTGGGGGGATCGTACGCACACACTAATAATAATTATTATGTCTACATAGTTGTTGGTATATTCCGATTTTCTTGGGTATGTGCCTTGAATATTTTGCATAATGTTGCGTTTAATTGGAATACCCCACATTCGTTTATGCTGTTGTGGTTTTCTTATTTTCGTCATGATGGGGGTTCGGTCATTGTACCTCTTTGACAACGTCTCGCCACCATCCAGCCATCCACCCATACTCACACAGCAATCCATCATGACATTGCTGTTGTCTTCCAATAAATTACCATTAACTGGCAAATGAATGAATTACTGCACTGCACTTCGGGTTCGGGTTAAGTGAAGTGATGTCATTTTCATTTGAATCAGCGTCGGAGTTGTCGGTGGCTGCGACGTAGGCACACCAATAACAACGATCGTTGGACATTTATTGGCAATTACTTGGTCACACAATAGTGGGATGGAGAGTTGGCACCAAAACCACTCAGTATAGTATTGGAACGAAATTTAAATAATGTCAATATTTATTGTGTTGGATGTCTGACGCCGGTGATAGAGGTGTAATATAGCCGGCCATAAAATTAACATTTTGACGGACAATGTCTCTTTGTTTAAAGGGGATTTTGAAAAAAAAAGAATGAGATAAGCGAGTGAAGAGCCATTCGACTGAAATGGAGTATAAGGGGGGAGTTTTTTTTTTAAGTCCACCTAGAAGACGTACATTTTTTGAAAAATATATTTTAAGCCCACCTAGAAGTTGTGGAGCTTTGTGCAGCCCCAAAAGTTTGTAACGCCGCGAAATATTGGTCCTAGACCCATCTTTAAGTATACCGATCATCATATCTCGACTAGCTGAATCGATCTAGACATGTGTGTCCGTCCATTATAATTTGTAAAGACGATATAGGCCACAGTTATGGACCAATCTTCACGAAATTTTGCATGTAGGATGGATTCAGGCCAATGAAGAACCCTATTGTTTTTGGTAAAGATCGGTTAATATTAAGGGCATGAAATGGACCAAATACTTAATTTTTGTCGGCTTTTCTGGTCGCTCCAGAGACCGCAATTGTGGACCAAACATTGCGAAATTTTACAAGGAGAAGGGGATCGGGCCAAGGAATAAGCATGCCTGTTTTGATAAATATCGGTCATTATTTAGCGGGTCAAATGGACCTTGACTTTTGTTTGAAAAATGACAAAATTTGTATTCTATGGCGTATGTAATTGCCCGTGAAGGACATAGTCCCAAGAAGTTGACAGTATATCGAAGAGGAGTGGCTGGTCTTTAAATTAATACCAATTAAATTGCCGTATGTACTCGGATGTGGGAGTTACACTTAAATATTTAAAGGTGCTTGCGAATTCTGATATATTTAGTAACCCATTACCATACTGGAAGTCGGAAATAAAGCGCTGATCGCTTTAAAATTTTCCAAGAGGTTCAAGTTATGGTCAAGGACAACGCCTATAATTTTCGGTGATGATCACATAAAAAATTTGGGATGAAGTGGACCGAACACATAATTTTTTGTCATTTTTCGAGACAATTTATAGGTCACAAGCGGAACATCACAACAAAACCCAAGGTGAAGGGAATCTGGATAAGTAATTAGCAAGGCTGTACTGAATATTGGGAATATTCGGAAAATGTAAGAAAGAGGTGCTGTTGATCTCTAATCGGTCAAAAGTGTGCAAATATCATGAAATATTGCCCAGGCTCGGAATAAACATCCGCAGAAAGATGGAGTTCGGAGGTAGTTCATCCAAAATATGTATTAAGCAGCCATTAGAAGGCGTGTATTTTTTTTTAAAAACATTTTTTAAGAGTCCATTAGAAGGCGGGGATTTTTAAAAATATTTTTTAAGCAGTCATTAGAAGGCGTAGATTAAAAAAAAATATTTTTGAGGGTATAACAGAAGGCGTTGATTTTTTAAGAATATTTGTAAGCACCCTTTGGAAGATGTGGCGTGAATTTTTAAAAATATTTTTAGAAAATACACCCTTTTTGTTGGAATCCTTGATTTTTTTAAGTTCCCTAGAAAATATCTTCTATGTTATATCCTAGAAGAAAATCCCTTCTTCCTAGAAATAAATATTCAAATATGTCTTTCCACCCAGTGTAGCATGCGTGCACTTTGCTGCTCCCGCCGCGATCACTACAACAACTTCTGTTCCCACTCGTGTATGCTGACTGACTCGTCAGAAGGCCTACATGAGTTTTATCGCGCATTGTTCTTAATTGGTTGGGTACCAATGGGAAATTAAGTGGCTGACTGACTGACTCAATGATTGGAGAATTTTTGCGATTTGCTGGTACTTTGTGTGCGTGTGTTCCACTTTAAATTAATGCATGAACTATGAGGAACAAATAAATTGCAATTTTGAATGACAAGAAGTGCATGGAAATACAGATGATTTTATTTTATTTATTTATTTTTTTTTTTTTTTTTTTTGCAGAATGGCATTTCTTTTGTCTCCAGTTTTTATACTAAATTGACCAGGAAAATTTATGGTGGATAAAAGCATAGAGCTGTTAATGTAGCACCTGCTAATGTTATGTGTAGGGCACATGACAGACCACATAGTTAAAATGGGGGTTGTTTCCATGTTTGACCTTCACGATGGTGTTTTAAAGTCTGAAATGGAAAACAAATATGTGTCTACAATATGAACCGAATTAAATTGTAAAGTAATGTCATCTATTGTTTTACTTCAAAATACACACCATGATGATATTCTTATTGTCAACAAAATCCATTGTTACACAGTTCACCACCACATGGACGGCTGAAATGAAACATTCACATAAACATAGGTGGACCGGGGTGCCTTAATTTTGGTCACAAACATCCCAACAAATATTTGATTAAATTTGCAACTGCTTATTTGAATCATCGGCCTTAAATTCGTCTATCTTTGAGATATATTAAACAAGTTCTTCAAAGTATTTCTAAAAATTATTTTTAAAAATTCCATTAAAAGGTGAGGATTTTTTCAAAATATTTTTTAAAAGTCGATTTAAAAGTGTAGTTTAAAAAAATAAGGGTCCCTAAAAAATATTTTAAGGGTCCTTAACAAGGCGTGGATTAACAAAATATTTTTTTTGGGTCCTTAACAAGGCGTGGGTCTTAAAAAGACTTTTTTTAAAAGAGGTCCTTGCCTAAGTACACAACAGAAGGCCTGGTTTATTATAAATATTTTCTAGAGATACAGCAGAAGATTGGCTTTTTTAATATTTTCTATTGGCCCAAAAGAGGGCCTGCATTTTTTTAAAGGTCCATAGGAGGCCGTATTTTATTAAAATAAATTCTAAAATAAATCCGACTTCTTTAATATACTTTCAGGTTCGTCAACTGGGTGTATGTATTGGTTCGTGTCTTCTGAAAATGACCCAAGACTTCAAGTAAAAAGGTTATGAATTCAGCTTCCTTATTTCGGCTCGAAAAAAGCTTACCTCTAGAATGTACCGAGTTCTTCTAATATTACCTGTCCATACTCTTTAATTTTTTCTCTTCGGGCAAAATATCGTATTGCGAATCTTGAGAACACATGGGAACCTTAGCCTTTGCATTGAAATTGCATCCTCATACCATGGTACGCGACACACAGATACGCCAAAATTGACAAAACATCGAACAGAGAGACCCTCCCTTCAAATAATTCCTGTGTGACTCACAGGTGGACAGTAGTTTCGGTGGAGACGACTTCTTGAGGATCAAAAAATTAAAATGAACAAATCAGAAAATTGATGGGAATAGGGGTAATAGTGGTAAGGAATATTAGTACGAAAACCACTAATAAAGTACCAAAGTTCCAAATCAAGGAAGTCTTCAAAATCCAATACAATATGACAGATTTATTCGTCATATAAGTCTTATGTCAAAAAATTGGAAAATTTGCAGAACATGGTGCATTCCTCCTAAAATCCAAAAAGGCGCATTGCTTAGGACTTAACCCTTTATTGAAATTTTTAATCAAAATGTCTCCTTTTCAAAACCTCAAATACCTAATGATGGTTCATCGGATAGAAATTCAGTTCAAACCATCAAAATACCTATGATCATCAAAATTCATACATTAATATCTTTTGAATAATCACAAGGAAATGGGAATTGAACTAAATTCTATATTGGCTCGTGTAGGCTCTATTCATCTCTGATTATCCAGTTAATACAACACCTCGGTCAAGACCTGTATATAGACAAATTCTTCAATAAATAGCCATTTGACACCCAACGAGAACAAAAACACAGCCAAATACAAGAAAAAACATTCAATTCCTAACAAATAGCAGCCGATCGATTGATCCGTACAAATTCCGCAAAATACCAGATAATAGGTATTCCATTATATGGCTGTAGCTAAATGGGTTGACGAGATTACCAATGGAAATCTCATCCACATTAACAGTCGGTTCGGACGCGGAGCAGAATACAGTTAATCGTAACCAGTCGATGGAGCTGTGCGGGAGCCGACCGATCTCGGCTCCTGGCG